>NW_010973148.1:249917-546164 GCF_000737465.1 Haliaeetus leucocephalus
GGTCCGTCTTGGAGCCGGCTGGCACTGGTTCTGTCAGACATGGGGGAAGCTTCTAGCAGCTTCTCATGGAAGCCACCCCTGTAGCCCCTCCCACTAGCAAAACCTTGCCACGCAAACCCAATACATCTGGGAATATTATGAAACTATTTGGATAATTTGTTGTAGCTGCATTGGAATCTTCTTGTTCTGTTTCCCCTTGAATGACTTACTGTTTAGATTTTAACCAGAAATCTGTTCTGGATTGGGTTTTATCCCATTACATTGTTTTTTATACCATTATTGCTATCAACATGTTTATCCATTTCCTCATCCTGTAGTTGCCATCTATTCCCCTTTGTATTGTGTTGTCTTTTTTTTTTTTTTCCTCCAGTTATTTGCAGGGGTTTTGTTGTACTTTCTGTGTTTTCTTATTTTGTTTTCTTCTTGAGAGTTGAATGAGACGACTTCCAGAGGACCCTTACAATCTCCATTACTGTTTGATGCTGTCATTATCTTTTCTGGCATGGTTATCACCTGCTAGGAGCTCTGCAAGGTTATGCGATCCTACAGTTTAACAAAAATGCTTTGCATCTTCTTTTATTTCCTTATATTCTTCTCATTTTCCATGTTGCCATGTAGCCTTCCCTTTCATTCTTGTGAAATGAATCCATCCTGTCTCCCTGCTCCAATTCTGGTAAAGTTAGGGCCTTAACTCCTTCATATCCAAATAGCTTTCTGTAGGCCGTCCTTACTTTCTTACCTCTTACCACATTCCTGAACCCTTTTTTTGCCAAGTTCCCTCAGGTGGTTTTGCTATCTATTTTTAAAATACAGAAATTGTAGGTTTGGTTTGTTTAAATACTTAAAATTTATTTACCTGGCTACCATAATTTCCACAAATGTTTATGTTATCTGTCCCTCTTACTTCTGTCTGTTTCTGGCATTTCATCAGGACAAGGGTAAGGGTCTCTTCAGAAAATGCTAGAGATGTAGACAGGTTTTGGTGGAATCTACAAGTACACGTATGACATGGTGGAAGCAATGTCTTTTACTTTGTCTAAAAAAAGCTAGATCATGTAGAGTTTATGACTGTTTTATAAAATGAATTATTGCATTCAGCATTTTAAAAACTAAATTTCTGAGTGTCCATGAGGCACTCCAAAATCTTGGTAAAATATCAAACTCCATGAAGACAAGGAGTGTGAAATATGTCAAATAAGAGAATTTCCATGTATTATGAGAAGACTTCTCTGACCTCATGGATTTTTTAATATCATTTGTTTATCTATTATCTTCCTCACAAAAATCTTTTCTAGGCATTTCTGGTGTTTAACTGTTTTAGGTTTAAGGGGGGTTATGTCAGGAATAAAAATTAATGAATCATAGACCCTTCAGTATTCAGGGTGAGTTTCCATACATTTTTTTCCTCCTGGATTTAAAAAAATCCAAAGTTTTACATCTTTTTATGTAGACTGTTACTATTTTCTGTTACAGTAGTCTGTTCATACCTCAAAAAATTAAGACAATTTTATTCCATATGGTCAGTCAAATATGACCTAGATGGTACGAGAAGATTTTTAGTACATATAGTGTAATGGTTTCCAGTTAAATACTTTTCATCTAAGGATCTGGAAGCTTTTTCTTGAAAAAAGGGTAAATATTGTTTCAGTGTAGGTATTTTGCATATTATGTTATTTCTTTAGGCCCATGGATATTGCAGTCATTAGTGTTTGTACAGTGACAACAACCCATCCCATCCAATATGAATTCAATTTCTGGTCTTTCCAGAGAAGATAAGAGAAATATTGCTGTATAATTCCTCCTTTGACTTATGTTACATAACACAAAGTGTTACTGTAGAGCAGTAATTCTGAGCTTTCAAGTGTAAAACAGGTGCCTGTTGGGATCCCCTTCGTTCATAATTACTGAATTCCAACAGGGAAGTTACTAGGTAGAACAAGCTTTAATAAGCTGTAATTAGTAACTTTTTTAAAGTTTTGCATATATTTAATTTAACTGGTGAGTTTTAAAAAAAATAAAAATTAAGCATATCTCATTTACAGTTTACTTCGAAGTGACTGTCATCAAAGTCTTGAATATTTTTTTAAAAGTGTAGAGACATTAATAAATGTATCACTGACAAAATCAGAATTACTTCATCTTGACCACCATGATGAGATCAGCATATCCTGCAACTCTAATTTAATAATGTTATCTTTTGCTGAGAATTAGTAGTCAGGGAACTATCACTTCTTAACCAATCAGTAAATCCTATCCCATACAATTATTCTTCCATGCATTTAGTATCCCACCTGACAGTTGTCAATGAGATTACTGCACCAAACTGAAATCTGTGAACCTGAGCCATATGGTAGAACTTTCCCCTCCTTTTAGTAAAATTCCCTTCCGTGTACTTGACTGCTTGCTCTTGGCCAACTTCCTGGTCCTGTGCCGAACCATTTGTCTGTTAAAGTATCAGTGTTGTGGTTAGCTGTTCTCCTACAAAATTAAATTCTTCATCTATAGTAATCTTAAAAATCCTGTCATCTCCATCATATGTGAGGAGGATATTCTGTCAGCAGTAGGTGCCTGTAGCCTGCCTGATTAACTATACACCAAATATCAACATATGTTTGTATATATTTCTTTACCCACTTTTTGGTTGGATTTGTGGCTCTGTAGCTCGATCATCTCAACAACATCTGTTCAGAAAAGAAAAAAAAAAGGACTAAAAACTTGAATCCCTTCCCTTCCTTCCATCTGCTGCTTTCCAGATGAAGTCTTGTTCTGACTGAACTAAAAAAATCTGTACCAGATCCTGGCTACAGATCATGAGGACATGTGAGCAATCAGGACATTTAAATGCTCCATCTGTGTGTGTATGAAGAGGACTGTTAAAAACTAATCCAAAACCTCTATCCTCTAACTCAGCAAGCAGACTTCAATCCCAACAAATACTTACACACACGCTTAGTTCATTTCTGTTAAGCATAGAAAGTAAGCACCAGCTTAATTTTAAGGATATGTTTAGTTTTATTTGGCTTAATATAGATTATGTGGTTCAGGCACATCCTGAGAAGACTTACAGCCTCCACAAAATAAAGGCAAAACTTCATGACCAAGATTTTACCATTGGAAAATAGAATAAGTGCAGCAAAATGGAGATAAAGTCAGCCATGAAAATATATTTAAAAAAAAAAAAAAGGCAACTTAGTGATGTATGAAGTGTTTTACTGGAACTTAAACTCCTTTCTGCCTCACAAGTGAATTAGGTTTTACATTTTACTGGAACTCCAATGGGATTAATCTCGGTAGAATTTCCAGGTTGCAAAGATGCACATAAACAGGAGTTTCATCGAATATATTCAGGTGAAAATTCATTGCATTGGAACAGGATTAATTTCAAAATGCAGTCTGATTTCTGTGAAGCCTGGCATTTGCCTTCTACAAATAAAGATCAGAAAAAGCTGAGATGTTCATTCCTCATTTGGATTAGATGTCTTTCTAAAGAATGCTATAGTTAAACCATAGAAACCTCTGCCCAGAATCAAGTTCATGGTGCATATATTCCAAAAAATGCCTTCAGCAGAAGCCAAACTAGATAAATTAGAAAAAAATCACAAGAAACTTCATAGTAAGAAGAAATGAAATAATTTTCCACTGCATTAAAATTCATCTGTATCTTTAACAACTAGAGAACAAAGCTTGACATTTTCTGCTTTATTACTAGCTCTAGATACTGGTTATCCATACAGAAATCCACAGAGTTTTTTTATCTTGATAAAATTAGACACCAAAACCACTAGCTAGGCACTAAATTCCACAATTCCATGGGCCATAGGAAAAATTTATTTGTTTCTAATATTTTAATATTAGAATAATATTAACCAAAAAATAACATAAAAGGAAAAAATAGGAACCTTTTTTTTCTAATTAATTTCTTTCCATTTTATTTGTTTCTAGTTTACCACTTTGTAACTTCACTGAACTTACTGCATTTTGACATTGAGAGGGTAGAACTGTTTTTTTGCCAAATTAGTGGAAATAAATGGAAAGACTGGAGTGGAGGAACAGGAGCTCTCTCAGAACACTTCTCTGTCCCAAGGGAAACATGACTGTCATCAACACTTTATGTTAACCTTCCTTTTGGCTGATGCTTCACAAATTGTGGGTCTAATCGCCTTATCAAAGTAGAGACTAGAAGGAGGATAAGAACTCAAACTGAAGCCCATACCAGAACTTCCAAGAGCTGAGGAGCGTACCCCGGCAGCAGGGCTCCCCAAGTGTGCCGGTGGCTGTGTCCGCACCAGGTAGCTCAGTGCAGCAAAAAACCCCTAGATTTTAGAGGGCAGGGGGTAGCATGAGAAAGGCTGTTGGTCTCTTCTGTTCTTCAGCCCTTTGACCTATGGGCCCTAGGCCATCATATTCAAAATGTCAGGAGTTGGCTCACTCTCATGATTAAAACAAGCCTCAGCAGGTAAAAAGCATTTCTCTTTCCCCAGAATATCTGCAATGTGAAACCAGAACATGAATCAAAATATTAACAGGATCACTGTCAATATCCAAGGTTCCTTTGATTCAAAAAAGAGCAGAGAGGACATTATTTAATGAAGAAAAAAAAATGGTAGAGGAAAGGAGCTGGAGCAAATGCAGTAACCCGTGGTATAAACCATCTAGGACCAAACACTCCAATGAAATGAAGGAAGAGGAAACAGAAGAGTCAAGTCTTCCACTTGTCCTTAGCAAAAATGTAAAATCAGTAATTGTGGGGGAAAATCTTTGCATTAACAGAAGCAAAACCCAGGTCAAAAACATATTCAAAGACATTGTGTTATGAGGCACTGAGATTTATAGAGATGAGTCAACCTCCTGAAGCACATTTCTTAAAACCAAGGTCTAAAGAAAATGAAGTAGTTGGAATCCAGAATCAAAGAAGATGCGTAAATCGCCTTTGATGAGCATCAGAGCACAAATAAATGTAGGAAATATATCAGTAGATGCCTCAGTTCAGATGCTGGTAAGATTGTGAAATCATTCCAGTTTTGACTTCAAAATTTTGGCTTTGTTGAACTACTACAAAATGGAAGAGTATGTCATCAGCTTGAAGACAACTGAAAAAACCTGCTGCATACCATTTTTCTCCATCATCTTCAGCACAAACTGCATATTGATAGAGTGAATTCTTAATTTAAGTCAACAACAGCCCTATGGCAACTACAGCAATTTGCTCATAGAAGGGTATATTGGAAATGGACTTTTAACTGTCTTTTGTCTGTTATAATCATGGTTACTTTAAAAAAGTGTATTGTGGTGGTGTCATTTAATCCTCATTTCACAGAAAGCAGTAACACCATATAACCAGCAACTCCTCCTCATTTAAAGAACTTTGGAAGCTGGAGAACAGAGGTTTAAAACTAAGTTCCTGTAGATTTGACAAAGGAGTTTCCACTGTATCATCTGGATGTCTTGCTATGAATTTGATTACTATTACCTACATACCTAGGGTGCAGGCAATGTGTCTAATATTAACAGTATCCAACCCAAATCACTGTATGACTGCAGGTAAAACTGCTAACTCAAACATGATAAAGAATTAGGAACTTCAAACTAGAGGTTCATTGTCCAGATCATCCTCCTACTTTCTGTGAAAAGGAAATGTTTAGTAGGGGATCATGTAGATCTACAGCTGATAGAACAACACACTCCCCACGGGCTCCTCGTAGAAAGATGCAGCTTTTTTGGGGAAGAATGTAAATATGATAGTTCCACAAAATAGTTTTATTCCTAATGAATTTTTCCAAAGGAAGGGTAGAAACATGCAGGGGCAAGAAGAAGATACACACAGATCAAACCATTCTCAGCCTCCTTCGATTCTCCCAGAGAAGGTGCCTGAGACCAAGAAAAGGAGAGGAATTGTTCTAGATGTTAACCAAAGTATTGCTTTGGCATAACAAATTCAGATACACAATTTTTATCTCTGTTCTCACAGTTTTCTCTATTGCATATGAACTTTAGAGGTAAACAAAAAAATGTGAAATGCTCTTAGGCTTCAGTTGCGGAAAATTCTCTGTATCCATTGCCAGAAATGCAAATAAGCATCTCTGTGACATACCAGTACAACCACTGTTCTCAGTGGTTGCCCCAGCTGCAGCTTTTCATGCTCTTTAGTCAGCTGAGACACACAGCACCTGAAGCACTGAACCATGGTACGTAAGCTCAAGAAAGAGAAGGTAAGTGCTAAACTGGAGGAAAAAAAAAGGGGGGGGAGCAGGGGGGGAAATGTTTTCCCTTTTCAGAAAATGCTGAAAATCAGTCAATAGTGTTATACCTTGTGAAATGTCTTTTTGCTGTAGCAGAACATAATTTTGGCAAACAGCAGTTTTATCACATTAAAATATTTCACACATTTAACCTGTTGCAGAATATCCATCCAGAGACACGGATGTCATAAGTTTTAAGTAGGGAGAGCACAGTTTTCCTTGCAGTGCCAAAAGGGGAGGAATGGGGTACACAAGATGGGGAAAACCAAGTGTTAATCTTTGCTAAAATACCATCTTGATTTAAACATTGTGAAGACAGTTCAAACTGTATCTAATCATTTTATTACTGTGTCTTCATTGCTTGGATATGATCCAGAAGTGCTATATTTTACCTGAAAAATTGGAAAGCTGATTAAGTCAAAATGGATTTCCTGGTGGCCTATGACTGCGGCCTTGTAAACTTATCGATTATGGCCCTCAATGTTGTTCTTATCGATGGCTGCATCTGAAACATTGGAAAACCTATGGCATTCACTTTCTTCAGACCAAACACATTAGGAAAGTATGTTTTTCAGTAAAATATGAGGCAGGAAAGCACGGTGGATTTTTTCCCCTCTCTAAAGCAAATCTTACTGTAAGGAAATTTATTAATCATATAATTTCATCCTGTCATATTTCTTTAGCCTATGTTACATAACTCTGGTTAGTAATGATTTTATCAAAGTTACAGAGCACATAATGTAACTGAAGTTTGTGGCTGGAGATGAATTTATTTGTTTGGAGTGTACTAAACACATTCCATGGCTATCTAATCAAATTATTGTTAAGTTTTTGTGGGTATGGTTGAAGGAAGGTGGTTTGTGAAATTGTATATGGGGCATAGGTCCTTTCAGCTCTGATTTTCTAGTAAAGACTCAGCTCTATTAGGAGCAGCTTGTAAACCTCTTCTGATACGAAGGACTTTGACATCTGGATGAAAGGAGCTGGTGCCCAGCTGTCATCTGCACTTCTTAAAACCATTGCTGTATGTGGTATGAAATTAGTACTCCTTATAAACTCAGCAGAGAGTGCTTTATCTTTAGTGAAGTTCACACCTCTGTGAAATTTTGCTGAAGGGAACAGCCAAATCTAGCTCTAGGAAGGAAGGGAGGGAGCGAGGGAAGGGAAGCAGCAGACCACCACCCTGCCCCCTGAGCTGACTCCAAGCCTTCTCAGTCAAGTGAATCATCGGCTTGGACGTGGAAGACATTTATGATTATGAGATCTGTTTGGCTCTTCTTCCAAGCTGAGACTCCATGGGCTTTAAAAATACAGGGTATTTCTCAGTGACATTTACTTAGATTACCAGCCTTCCCCAGGAAATGGAAGTAAACCCTTATCACTATAAATTCTGCTTTAAAGAGGGAGACTGCTTAAAGGACTAAGCACTTGGTATGAGCACCCCACAGGGAGGTTTAGATTCCCTTTTCCAGTGATACTGAACCAGGTATAGACTACCTATCTGATGTTTAGCAAATAACAGCACCTAACATGAAGCAGCCTTCTTTTCAGAGCAAGCTAACTGCATTAATATTTACCTCACTTGTGCTCTTAAGATTTACAGCTGCTTCTACCTCTATGCTTCTATGGTAGTATCAATACCCAGTCTAGCTATTCCATAGATAATCTGGATGCATATTGTATCAGCTTTTAATTGCTATAACGACCACACCAAAGATTGCACATTTAGGAGAGTATACCTGTGAGTGATTACATACTGAGTATCTAAGATATCCTCTCACAAAGGTGACCAGGACCATCCATTGGGAACTATCATAGTTATTTGTTCTAGTCTGCCTATGATTTTTATACAACTCCCTGCATTCTTAATTCAATGATTTACAAACCTTTCTGCTTAGAACCTTCCTTCCATTCTGAATTTACTACCACAGTATTGGCCTTGTTGGTTGTTACCAAGATGTCTTTTTCACAAGAGTATTAGTTTTGTGGTTTGTTTGGTTGGGTTTGTTGGGTGTTTTTTTATAAGAGGTAAGTAACTGCAGAACAAAGTAGTCACTTCAGAAAAGTGCCAGTAAAATGTATTTTCTCAGACATGCTGTTTCTAAGCCCTGGTTAGGGGCAAGTGAACATCACAGACTAGACAAACCTCTGACTCCACGAGGGCTGAGTTTTACTGGAAGACTTCCAACACTGCTTTGCACTGAATTTGTTCTGTAGCTAAATGTCCAATCCACTTTGTGCCATGACACTAGGCAAACTTCATCAAGACATAATTGATGTAAATTAACATGTACTGTAGAATTGTACATACAATTCTATAGAAAATTTAAAAACAATACTGCAGACTACGATGATTTATGACAAGTCATGATACCAACTTCCTACCTGGTTCAGTGGTAGTGATAAGACTAAAAGGGTGCAACACTCATTTCTTGTTTGACTCTGATGGCTAGAATGAAAGAAAAAGGTCTCTCATGAGAGGTACAGGTAATTGCAGCTCATAAAATCCTCTGTTAAATAGGCTATATATCACATAAGTATATGCAGGCAATTTCCTTTTAGCCCATCTTCCTCTCTCCCCTGTTACCTTCTTCTTCTGCTCCCCATGCCACATATAAACATTTGGGTTTAGCATGTGCTAAAAGTTAAATGCAAGTATTAAACTGGGTTCTAAATTCCTAACAGTAGGTCAATACTTTTGACATGATTTAACACTACAGCTCATATGAATTCATCTTTGAAGGTAGGAAGTTGTCAACATGTATGTGACTCTGAAATTAGGGATTAAATGCCATCTTCACTTCTTGGTTCCACAGCTGAGGTGTCATTTTTGGTACAATATTTTTCAGTTCTGTTAGGTTTACATCAAAATTATTAAGATAAATGCTCTCTTCAAATGTATGGATGTTCATCGGATAAATATCCTACTTGCCTTAATAATTAAAAAACCTTCAATTATTCTTGCCAAATTATTATTATTTTTTAATATTTGAGGTTTGTACCTGTATAAAAAGGAAAAAATAGTTATCTGTTTTATTCAGTAACTCATCTCTTTGTAAGTAAAATGTCTGAAGAAATGTCTGATAAAATTTTAGACAATCCATTCAAAACTAAAGATTCTACGAATTCCAGGTAACCACAGTTGTTTGCAGTTATGCATTAGACAGGAGACCTTGTCTTTGATATCAGATTCTGACCTAAAAGGTATCCAGGGAAAACACAAGCCATTTCAAATGTGAAAAGGGAAAAGGGGCATTCTAGTAATTAAATGAAAAACAACCTGAGATTTATTTGTCAAAAGGTAAAATTTGTCACCTCAACAAGGGGTCTTTTGGGGAAACGCCACCTAGATCTTTGTTTTACAGTGAATCTCATCCTCCAATTTCTCAGTTTACAGCCCAGCGTGCTGGCACAGTTATCCCTAGTGATCTGAACACAAATCACTTTTGATGTTGAAGATTAAAACTAATACACTGGGACTCCTGGAGATAAAAAGCCAACCCATTGCGTGGGCCACACTTGCCATGTGCAGTCAGGGGGAGTAACTAGACTATCATATGCTAGAAGAGCTTCTACATGGTAAAATAGCTGCCATTAGTCATGTTATGTGAAGGGAAAGATGTGAAAAAGGTATCAACAACTATGAGCAAAATCTGCATACAGTCAGTGACAGTGATCACTGCAGAGCAGCCAGGTGGCAATTCAGACCTTGCTGAATCCCCTTTGGGATCAGTAGCCACCTTCAGTGTACCTTACACCAGAAAAGCAGAACTTTCTGTGTATCCGAAATGCTTGGAGTAAGAATCGTCACCATTACAGAGTTACACCCCTTTCTAAAGTCCAAAGCATAGCAGTGAAGTCTTTGATTATAGTTCACTAATGATAGCGCAATACTTTTCCCCTCTTGTACTTGCAGGTTTTTTTGGAAGTGCATGTAAACTAGTTGAGTTACTCAACTCCTTTAGTTGTCTGATTGCACAGCTGATTACGGACATAAACAATCAGCAGACATGAGCTTTGCAGATGCAGTTAATCACAAAACACACACACAAAAATATAATTCTGCATCATAAAAGTTAAAAATTTGTAAGCCAGAATGCAAACAGGGATTTGAAATATCGGGAAAATAATAATGAAGCATTTGGATTTTTTAACAGGAAATTTGCTTTAATACTATTATATAATATTTTAAGTAAACAGAGTTTTAATTCATTTTTTATAACATCATTGCTGTGAGGAATAACTGTACCTGCAAAACTTGATGACCATTGAAAGGAAAATGTCAAATTTACACAAATACTGTCTTTTACCCATATTCCAAATAATTTCATTTTTTAGTTATAGCTGTAAATTTTACAAAGACAAACTTCTGAATAAGATTAAAAATTAATATAAAATATAGTAAAACCTGTAATAGCAAACAAAAAAATGGCTCCTAAATCTAGATACACAAATCCCTAGCTGTCCATTCTCTTCACAAAGAAGAGACAGATCTTTTATCCCTTTTTCCTTTATCCCTCTTTCTCTTTTATCCCTTCAAATATGGAGCTTAATCACCCGGGATTAGTATGTGTACTCCCTCTGATCAACACAATAAGAAGTTAGCATCTCAGAATAATAAGTATTGAAGACTGAGGGGAACAAAAAGAAAAAATCGCTTTGCCCACGTAAAGCCAGGGTAACTGGAAGCAATGCAGTTGAGTTGTTTTTCTGTACTATAGGTAGGTGCAATGCATACTTCAGGTCTAGGGTGAATGGAGAAAAGTTAAGATACCCATTGAGTGGATTTCATTTACGGTGTTGATTCAGCTTCTTTTTCAGTTTTGTTCCAGTGCAAATGTGACCAACCGCAATGTAAAAGTAAAGAAAAAGTGAAGTGAGCTGAATGTAGTTGCAACTTTTCAGCTGCTTAGTGAAATTAACGTTTCTGTGCCTTCCCCTGCTATGTGTTGGCTGTGGGCTAATGTGACTGGGGAACTTCAGGAGGTCTCCTGGGAATGCCCCCATCCGTGCCCATCATGGCTGTCGTGGTGTAAGTCCAGCCGGCAGCAAAGCACCACAAAGCTGCTCGCTCACTCCTCCCCCTCTGGCCCCAGTGGGATGGGGAGAAAATATAAATACAAAGAAATGTTTGTGGATCGAGACAAGGACAGGCACGGGCAAAAGACAGGGTCAACTTGGGGAAGAAACAACATCAATTTAATTTACTACCAATCAAATCAAAACAAAGGATAATGGGAAGTACAACCGAATCTTCAAACACCCTCCCCCCACCCCTCCCTCCTGCCCGGCTCAACCCCACTCCCGGTTCTCTCTCCCTCCTCCCCCCTCCAACGTGGGTCCCTTCCATGGGCTGCAGTTCCTCACAAAATTCCCTGGTGTGGGTCCTCCCCCGGGCTGCAGTCCTTCAGTCCCAGCCTGCTCCAGCGCGGGCTTACCCATGGAGTGGTGGCCATCTTGGGGGGCCTCCGCTCCCCTCCATGGGCTGGGGGGGACAGCCTGCTGCCTCACCGTGGCACAGGGGGCGTCCCCTCCTCATCCTTCTCCTTCACTGACCTCGGTACCCGCAGAGGGGTTCCTCTCCCATCCCAACCCCCCACTCACTGCAGGTTTCCCCTCTGAACTCCGCTCTCCCAGCGGCGCTACCGCCGTCGCTGAGGGGCTCGGCCTGGGCCAGAGGCGGGTCCGGCTTGGAGCCGGGGAAGCTTCCAGCAGCTTCTCACAGGAGCCGGCCCTGCGGACCCTCCTCCGATACCAAAAACCCCACCACACAAAAACAAAACAATGGCAAAGATGTTTCAACACACTGTCCTAAGTCATGGACCCAAAGTTTCCAGGGTAGCAAATCGGCAAAGAAAATATGTGGCTAATTTTCTCATTTGGGCTTGGCTTCTTTGTGTTTGAACACAGAATAAAATAAAATATAATGAATCCACAATGATTATCATTGGACAAAGTAAAAAGTTTACTTCAGTATTTCTATTCTTTTTGGGGAAAAATCCAGATAATATAGTCCCATCATAATCAATGATAGAAAAATTTCCATTACAAAAGTTACTCTGAAGGATGTTAAGCTCTTTCTCCCTCTCACTTGGATGTACCATCAGCATGTCTATGTAATTTGGATCAAAGAATTATAACAGAAGTGTCAGAGGAGTTCTCTACGCTGTCAAGGTTGATTTTCAAAAGTATTGAAACATGGAGGACATGCAGGAATCATCTGGAAGTAAAATGAATGCTGTGCCAATATTTAAAAAAGAATAAATAGAATAACCTCTTTAGTTACAAGCCTGTCATCATAAAATCAGTCTGAGGAAAAAAATATTAGTCACCTAATATGGGACTCAGTTTATAAAAAATTAAAAGAGAGTAATTTAATTAATGCAAATCAACACAGGTTTCTGGAAAACAGATCTTGTCAAAGTAACTTGAGGGCTTTTTTTGACGTATACAAATTTGACTTGTAAAGATACTGTTGCTGTAATATTCTTGGATTTCTATTCTGACTTGATATGGCACAGTGTCTTGATAAATAATGTGAAACAATAAAATCGCAAGCTATACATAAAGTCTATTAAAAGTTATCTAAATAATAGCTAAGTATAATTATAAGCAGGACTCATTGTTAAGTGGCTATGGAGGTTGATTCACAGGGATCGGTTTTTGGCTCTAAGCTATTCAATGAGGTGATGAATGTCTTGGAGGAAAATAATTACTGATACAGTCTTCAAATGATGCACAAACAACAGGAGGGAACAAGCAGGTGGAGGCAGAAGAATGCCTGGGTACTGGTCAAGAACGAGCTTCATGGGTTGCTAACTGTGCTCCTCAGCAAAGTGTTCACGAACGCAGTCCGTTCCCACAGGATGGAGAACTCTGTCCTGGTAAGCCACAGCTCTGAAAACACTCAGGGTCACGCTGGGTGGGTCTGCGGGAAATAAGTCCCTGGTGCAGAAGCAGACACAGCGGTTAGCAATTGCCAAATCTTGCAGTGGGGAGGCAGCTGCAGCTCCGTGCCCCCGTGTCCAGCCAGCGGTGATGCTGAGCCTGTGTTCCCAGCCGGCACGTGCCCACAGAGCGCACGTACACACCACATACGTTGGTCAGTATAGTATAGCTCAGTAAACTGCCAGTCGCACAAGTAACACAGACAGACACACGGAGCACTTGCACAAACGCAGGCAGCACCAATGGACTCATCCTGTCCCCCTCTGGGCCCGAGCAGGGTGGAGGTTGGCTACTGAGAATATCTATGTACACATTTGCAATGTAGATCCCTCCAGCAGCTGGGCTCCGGGTCTGCCCAGAAAAGTGCCCGGAGAGATGTCAAGCGGGAGCGGAGAGTAGCCTCTGGGTTCGGTACTGGTGCCACTGCTATGAGAAAGGAAACTTTGAGAAGCTCTTCAGTCTAGCAGGGGTTTTGTAAGCTAGAAGTCTTAAATTTGAAGCTGGATAAATTAAGATTAGAAAGCAAGCATGTTTGGAACAGGATGTTGTTGCTAGGGCAACTTGTCAATTGATGTATTGAATTCACTATTTCTTGAAATGTTGAAATCAGAACTAGAAAGTCTTTTGGTTTTTGTTTTCTTTTAAGTTTAAGCATAATTCTTGCAAAACCTAATTCAGGGAAATATTTAATTCTCTGTCAAGGAGTAGATCAGATCTGAAGATCATAATAATTTTACTTTGCCTTATAATGTACGAAATTAGGCTTTAGGAGCTCTTTAGTCCTTGCTGAAAAATGTTCCCAGTCTTTCATCCCATTGAAACATCGAGTTGAAACATCCTTTTACATCATGTCCAGGTCTGCTAAATGAAGTACTTTTACTAACCAAAAAACAGCCGGACATAATCCTTCATGCATTTTTAGTACCAGATATATGAATTAATCCAAAAGCAATTCAGCAATTTTTAAAAAGAATAGTATAGCTACCTGGACAACCATCATTCTCTATGGGCATTAGAGACACATGACTGTATTGTAAAATTTTCACTATAAAATACAATCTCACTTTTCCAAATTAGATTCAGCTTTAAATCTCTTATGGTAGAAAGGTATAATATGTACAACATAGTATCTCAGGAAATGCCTTGACAATGAATTTGCATGGATTTGTGTTTTGTGGGGTTTCTTTGTCCAAACAGGAATTTCAGAAATGCCCCTGCTCACAAGAATGCTGAGAACAGTGGTGGCAATATAGCCATCCACTTTGCCTCCCTCAGGAAAAACAAACCATCATTTTTTCAGTACAGAGAAAGAAATAACAAGGTAAAGGAAAGGGTCGCCCCATTATGATCTCATTGCAAGCACTGACATAAAGGGTCTACAAAAATATTAATCCTTTTGCAGTTGCTTTTAATAGCATACTAACAAAAACTGAAAAGCATGACCAGGGGGAGGGGAAGCAAGGATTCCAGGGATAATTTTCTTATTTTGCTTAAAAAAATCTCCCAACCCTTTCCTTTATTTCTATTAAAGTAGATATATTTTAAAAAATGCATTAGATGGTCATACCAGAGTTGATGAGAAGGGGAAAATATTTTGTCTACCTCATCTGTAATGATATTTAAAAGTTTGATGGATGATGACTACTGTTTCTAAACATTGTCAAATTCACCATGTCATATTCAAATTAATCAGGTTAATATACCATTATTTTAAATAGTTCATAATTCAACATAAGAAATACTATGTATGTACTCAAGGAAAAAAAAAGAGGGTTTATGACCTTTGGAAAAAGGGGCAAGTAACTCGGGAGGACTACAAGGATGTTGTGTCACTATGCAAGGACAAAATTGGAAGGGCCAAAGCCCAGCCAGAACTTAAACTGGCTACTACTATAAAAGACAATAAAAGATGTTTCCATAAATACATTAGCAACAAAAAGAGGGCTAAGGAGAATCTCCATCCTTTTTTTGGATGTGGGGGGACAATAAAAGATGTTTCCATAAATACATTAGCAACAAAAGGAGGGCTAAGGGGAATCTCCATCCTTTTTTTGGATGTGGGGGGAAATATTGTGACAAACGGTGAGGAAAAGGCTGAGGTACATAATGCCTTCTTTGCCTCAGTCTTTAATAGTAAGATCAGTTGTTCTTGGGGTACCCAGCCCCCTGAGCTGGAAGACAGGGATGGGGAGAGAATGAAGCCCCCATAATCCAAGGGGAAATGGTTAGTGACCTGCTACACCAGTTAGACAGACACACAGGTCTGTGGGACCAGATGGGATCCACCCAAGGGGACGGGGGGACGGGGTTGTAAGCTAAAGAATGAAAAAACAATTATGTAACATTCCAAAGTAAACGTTTCCTTCCAACTCGTTTTGAATGCTGAAGACATTGACTTGAAAGAATGGAAAAAATGTAGAGGGCAAAACAGATGGTCTAGCAGAATAGCTCTAGACCGCTAGACTAAAATGACCTTTTGATAGAAAAGACGCCTCCCTCCCCACCTCCCCCGGATCTGAAAGATTTTAAGAGAATCACCTTTACTAACTTCTTTGTGCTACCATGACATTTCTCTTTTATTCCATCATGCATATATTATGTCCTTGAGTATGTACCTGCCTCATGTATTTTGATCTGTATATTGTGCTAATAGTGTAGCACAGATCTCCATAGAAAATGTCATGCTCCTCCAAAGGGCTACAGACTCCAAAATATCATGCTGAGGCATTTTTCTCCTAATTTTGATTTATTGTATTGTTTCTGCCCTCACCAGTAGAAACAGAAAGTGTAACCTTCTCTAGTGGATCTTCTAAGATCTACAGTTTTTCTGATGCTTGGATTTGCAGTTTGAATGTTCATAGATCCAAAACAGTCTTCATTGTTGGCAGCTCCCTAAGCTGAGAGATCTGAGATCTGAAGCTGTGTGTTGGGAATCATGTAAGTTCCTCTGCACAGGCATGAGGACCCAGGCCATACCTTTGCTCGGTAGGAGCTTTATCAACTCACTGCTCTGGGTTTATTTCATTCTCCATGCTATAAAAAAAATGGCCACAGACTACTGACAAATATCTCTTGTTAGAGCCTTTTAATACTCATAATCACAGTGTTAATTTGGCAGCAAATCTCCTTACATTTCCCTCGTTTATTATTCCCTTTCCCTACAAAAATTATTTTGCTTATGCTCTTAGAGCATTCTAGCGACACCGCCACCAGATTCACCCTTGCTGCTGAAGGATATAGATCCTTATTTAACTAAACCTTCAGTTAAATCTCTACTAACTAGTCAGTGCTTCAGTGATTAAAGTAATTTTAACAGATCCTCATGTCATATTTCCTAAGTAACTTCACACCCCTTTATTGGAATACTGTTCATTTTTTTTACAGGGAAGAAAGAGGAAAAAACAGATCAATGTTATCATTAAAAGATAGAGCACCTGGTATAGCTATCATAATTTTGTACTCTTTAAATGATTTGTGAAAGTTAGCCACCTAAATTTTGATTGTTTGGACAATTATACAGGTACTTATGAAAGAAACAATGCAGATTTACAATCAAATATACTTTATTGTAATTATATGAGCTTGAGTTTATCGTTTCCTGCCCATTAAGCATTTAATTCTTCAATGTTTCCTTAGAAAAGAGACTATATGGCCAAATTTGGTTGAAGATGTAATTTAAGAGGGAAAAAAAACTTGTTGTGAAACTTTTTTAATAATGTAAAAAGATAAACTGGGGTTTGAGATTTTCTTAAGATAAAAATTTCTTTTAGAATTTACAGAAAAAACTTAACTAAGGCATGAAAACTTTAAAAAGTAATTTGACTGGAGGGTAAATGAAATTAGTTTTTTGATATGCCCAAGCTTAGGGAAGTAAAAAAATATAAAACTAAAATAACTTATAAGAGTATATTCAAGTTGAAAAGATCCGGGAAAATATATTCTTCAATGTATAAAAGGGATGACTTTTGGTGGTGGTTCTTGCTGGAAGAATGTCTTGCTAGTGAGACAGATCAGGATACATGCTTTTGTAAACACACTACTTACCTTTAATGATAGTCTTTTAGTTTTCATGATCTTTTTTCCCTTTATCGCATGTCTGGAGCTAAAGTCAGGCATTGGGCTAATGTGCAGCTCCATAGATTTGCCCATAATATTTTGTATCCTTAACTTTGTACATTTTATGCATTTGTGAAGGTGGTAGTTACAAATCAGCTAACCATTGCTTGAGAAGGCAAGAATCCTTCTCGATATATGCTTAATTCTTTTTGACCTGAAAATGAATGCAACTGGTTCACTTCAGAATCTCATGCCTGCTAAAGGTTTTGTACCTGTAAGCTTCCAGGCACTGCCTGGGCTTTTTTGTTGGGGTAATCTGTGGTTGAGGAGGTACGGCTTCCTCTGAGGTTAGAACATGCCATTCCTAAGGGAGGTATTTTTAAGGTATGCTTTTGGAAGTATCAGTCTTCCGTAAAGACAGATGTTCTCCCTGTCACTTCTTAGCAAAAGCAACTCATCTCCATTTTTCTCTTTACTTTACAGGAGCAATGATTCAAGAAGGCAGCAGAAGTGTAAATTATAATACATCCACAAATGTAGTTCTTGTAACTGAGCTGCTCTGTCTTGGCCTACATTAGCTGTGCATGAGATCTGCAACTTTTTCATCAAGTGATTAACAGTAACATTGTATCTAAGCTGACAAAAATTCTCCTATGTATTCGATTTTTAAGCAATGAGAAGAATTGGAGGAAATGAGCCAACACACTTTAGAAGTTCACAGCAATATCCTCTTCGTGTATCTTAGCACTGGGGCTCATTTTACTCTGCAAAATGTGTACAAGAAGTACATTCCATTACTGGGAATGAGACAACCGAGTATGCCATACAGGATGTACAAACTTTGAATTTAAACAATGCACACTGAGGGAGTCAGGACACTCTTATAAATTAGGCTTATAAAGTATTCATCGGATCACTTTTGTGCATTGAACTGATGCATATGCATTGTACATTTGCTTTCCCTTCTACACCTCTCTCTCTTGATCCTTCCATATGCAATTCATGCAGGCTTAGCCTCTCAAGTTCAGTTAGAATCAGTGGACAAATCTGAGGATGATAAGAAGGCTGCAAGTTACATTTCGGTATATG
Source organism: Haliaeetus leucocephalus (assembly GCF_000737465.1). NCBI lineage: Eukaryota > Metazoa > Chordata > Aves > Accipitriformes > Accipitridae > Haliaeetus > Haliaeetus leucocephalus. Next base: position 268,250 of record NW_010973148.1, read on the forward strand.
CCTGTGACTCTGAAGGTTCAAAAATACAAATGTTTACAAACTTCATGCACCCACTATGGTGCTGTTGTGATTTACACTTGCTGAGGATAATGTCCTTGTGAGTCTACCTCACAAAAAGCAGTGCAGGCAAACTGAAAGGACTAAAAGATTGCAAATTACACAAATTTAAAATAGTTTTGGTCTTATGACCGTAAAGTTAAAAAAGTAATATACAAACAGACGTATGTGTATTTTTTCTGACATTTTTTGTTTCCCTTCTCATGTTCTTTTCCTATTTTCACATCCTCTCTGGAAAACAATTGGCAAATTTCACAACAAAGGACAGAGAAACCTGAAGATGGTTCCTTCCACTCAGGTTTCAGAGACCTTCTTTCTTTGACAGAGAATTTAAGGAATCAAGGTAATTGCTTCCACTCAAGAGATTCTAATCCAATTTAAGAAGAAAAATTAAGTGAGGTGTGGGAGTTGAAAGTGGAACAAAAAGGTTATCTTACATGCTGTGACCAGGACTGAAATAAAAAAATAGTAAGTTATGCTTACCATGGTTATGCTCATTTAATTATCCAAAGAAACCTACTTTCTAATTCCAGCCAATAGCTACAGTTTGAACATGAGGTTTTATCCATAAATATATTTCTAAAAAGAAAAGCAAAAATGCTGATTAAGATAGTTACACATATTTGTAAAACAAGATGTATTTCCAATACATTGTCTTTAGGAATTGCCGCTTTCCTGTCCGTTCATGTATGCATCACATGCATGTGCATGTGTCAAGGAAGCAAAAGCACCACTGTCCTAAATGCAAGAGGTATTACAGTTATGATAACTGATAGCAATCATGCATACATTTCAGTTCAAGGGAAATACAGACAGATGCAACTGAACGAAATATTACTGGCATACAAAACAAATGCACAATAGTACTAAAACCCTCAATATTATTACAAAAATCATGAAAGATAAAATTCTTAATGTCAACATATAACATACTCTCTATAAAGCAATGTAAGGTCATGCACTGAGTATTAACATTTCCATCGGAGAAGCAGGGAAAAATTATGTAGGAATAAATAAGTACCTATTTTGCTAAACAGTAAGGAACCCAACAGCTTTTGCATTAGCCCACAGGTCATAAAAGAAGTGTGAATCTAGTAAGAATTGTCTCCATTGGGATTGAAAAGAAAACGAAACAAAACCAAACCAAACCCACCTGTAAGTCAACAGTAGCTCTTGTTCACTGTACACCTGTGATAAGAGCTCTATTAGATGAAATAAATTACATGCTATCAAGACAATATCTTCCTTCTCTGAAGACATAAGGGACATTTCAGTTCTGCTTGTGTGCTTGTATGGATGAGAGAAAGAGGCTGGGCATGACTCATCCTGACAAACAGAACCTATTCCCAGAATAAATGTGCAGGCCCTAAAAATATCAAGGCAAACAAACAAAATGTGTAAGAGAGAAAAAGGAGACAACAGCTTACATAAAAAAGAGGAGGTGAAAGAACAGATACTCATCTGAGATATCAGTTAAATATAAAATAATGCATTGGTATGCAAGCAGGGAAAAGCAATCATTCAGAGCTTAATGTCTTATGCCATTAATATCATGTATGCTTAAGTTGTCTCTTACAATATTGCTTCTAAAAATATCACATTTTCGTCTTCCACAATTTACAAAGAGAGGTGCACTTCACAATCATTAGCGACATCTCATTTTTGTGATAGATTCTCAGTTGATATAAACCATTGCGACTTCATCTGTGCCAATGGAGCTTTTTTACATTAATTTAAGCTCTTCATCTTTTCTTTAGATGTTCTGCGCACCGTGGAATTTTGTGCAATTAATAAAGTTATTGAACATAAAATGTGTTTAGTATTCATTAAAATCCAAATAATATTGAAAAAAAAAAACAACTTTCACGATCACAGTATCTAAACGTGTCTATTTTACAGTTGTATGACCACCCGTGGAAAAGGTTCTCCCTCATTTCTCTCTCTGGTATAACTCCCTTCAGGCAATGTATTACAATATCTATTTTTCATCCAACAACATTCCTCAGTTCTTAGACTGGCCAGAGGATCATTAGTGGGGAAAAGAATTCATCTGTCACAGACATAATGTAGTATTTATGTCTTATAAATCCTTGATTAGTTTAGAAGACCCAAAATCCTCTAGGGACTGTAGCAAATTCAAAAGCTATTTCTAAATGATAGAGTATATGCTTGAGTTTCTGACCAGCCTAGCTACTAGGCAATGAAAAAAAAAAAATACCGACAGACAACAGTTTATTATATGGTACATATATTTGCCTACTCAGCATCAGGGCTAGCAGGCTAGCATGCACCCAAACTTTGCACCAACAGTTTGCAAAACGTAATGCAGTAGATGTCGGTGCAAATTGGCATAATACTGCCAAATCAGCATCTAGAAAATCTAGCTCATTGCTCTTATAGGATTTTATGTGAGGACTGAAGTCTTGAAATCACTGAAAAATAGTGATTCTTTTTTTTTTTAGATTAAGATTACAAGGGATCTTTGTCTGTCTCTTGTTCTTCAGCAGTGCTTCAGAATATTTGAAAATGGCTCTGACAGTAAGAGAGAATGGAAAACGTAGATAGATAGAGACAATATACTCACAGATCACAGCTTATGCTTTTTTTTTCTTTTTTTTTTTTCCCCCTTGCATTATAGTGATGCTGATTTCTGCTTTTTGGAGGCAACTAGCATTTAGCAGCTCATTGGAATATGGCCAAGGAATATTTCATTTTGATTTATTGTTTTAGAAGCAATGCCTTGGAATACAAATCTGATTTGGCTCTCAGATTAGGAGAGTAGTACTAAGTGAAAATGTTAATTAGGCTCCTAGTGGCCACTTAACATAGCAGTCTTCAGTTCCAAAGAGCAGTCCTTGATGTCCCACAAAGAGCTGCACCACCTCACTGGTACCATTCCTCTGAGACTTCCAGCAGCAGAACTGTATTAGAAGATGGCTAAAAATATGTTACTCTCCTAATATTAATTTTCCATGTAAGCAGTTGCTGTAGTTGCCATAGGAATGTTATATAATTGCATTTCAACGGTGGGGTGGCTTATGTGATTATTGAGTAGGAAGAAGTCAACATTATGAAGTATTCAGAGGGCCTTTGGCAGACTTAAAGGAATTTTTCAAGCATGATATGGAACTGCTTGGAACAGAATAGAAACGGTTAGTAATGGTTTCAAAATTTAGTTATTGCACAGATATATGTAATGCACAATCTCTTTATCATAATGCATAATCTTTTATCCTGAAAAAGAAATAGGCATGTCCCTATACTTGCATCTAATCATCACAGGCAACCTTGGGATAGCTGTTATGTTCACATTATGGGGACTATACCGTGCCTTTTTGGCATGTAATTCATGCAGTCAAGCTGTCCTGGGTTGTTTGTGAAATGCTCTGAATGTGGAAATGTGACTGATTTGACAGATTTCAGAATGCATTAAAGGATTTGGGATATGAATGCAGCATCACCTTTTTAACAAAATGCCATGAAGACAGGGTCAAGCAGTAAATGCTTGCTGGGTAGCATAGAGGAGAGTCCCGAGATTCATTTATTGGGATAGAATTCCAAAAATAGGGACCCAGCCTTGGGTCCTGCTGTGAACCTCCTTTTCATCTGGTCTGAGTACTGAAAATCCGTGACTGCTGAATTCTGTGATGCTGGAAATAAGCGTTTGCAGATGGACAAGGATGTATCCCTGCTTCTGCAACAGGAAGTATGGAAATCTGAGCCAAAAGAAAGAAGTGATTGATCCCAGACCACCAAAGATGAGAAAAGTTGAAGGAAAATTAGATTTGTGGCTCATTTTCCTAGTGACTATAACTGTACTAATATAAAAAAAAAAACTGGCCACATCCTGTTCTGTGGCCCTGGTGCAGCACAGTTTATGTCTGTGCAGCTAAACTCTCCTCTTTCCACAGGGTCTGCTGTTCGCACACTGGGAAGTGTCTCTGGCTTGTGCTCTCTCTTGAACAGGGTTCAGGCGGGGGTTATTTGGCACAACCCACAGCAAGCTAACCTCTGGATAGCAGAGATGCTCTCATGCCTGTACTTCAGACTGTGTCTTAGCCAGATTTAATTTACAAGCGCAGATGTAACTAACAGTGGACTGTGGTGACGGCGACTTTCACCAATACGCTGCGGGACTGCACTTCTCAAGAAAGATCAAAACATAGGAACAGCCATTTATTAGACCTTTATGTCTCAACTCTTCATATCAGAGCAGATGCTGACATGCCGGGCTGACTGCAGCTCAATATTGCCAACGTCAGCTCCACCTGATGAATCCTCTCAGTGGACCCTGCCTTTGGGCCAGGGAACAGGCTAGATGACATCCAAATATCTTTATTTACATGTTTTCTACAAATCTAAACAAACTACTGCTCCTGCCTAGGACAGCTTGAGTGGATCCTGAGCAACCCCTTAGTTCTCTGCGTAGTTGCATACGGTGTAACAGGACATGGAAACGCTACAGCAACATGAGAAGTTTTGCTGCCAGAATCTCAGCCTCCTTGTTCTTTTGAGCATCCCTCCTCTCCACCTCAGGCAGTTTTCCATTGACACTGCTTCTTAGTTCCCTCAGCAGGCTGGACCCGCCAGACCCCCCCCGGTTAAAAGGAGATGACTTTTAGTCTAGATGACTAAAGACTTAGCTGAAGGAAATCTTGGTTTTCAGGTTCGACAGTTCATTCGCTGGCTGTATGCTGAAAAGTCCCCTTCCTCCCTCACATTCCCCAAGGAAGTTTGGATGGAAAGTTATTGAGAGATGATCAGTATGCTGCCACTTTCTCAGCTTGGCTTTTCTGACCGGAACAACCAATTTTGACTGCAAACAGAGTTGCAATGCCAGAGTTAACATTGCCTGTGTCGCCAGCTTAATAAATTGAGCAAAGAAACCCTGGCACAATGCACAGCACAGAACTGGAGCAAAGTCACTGCTAGCTAATGTCTCCAGTAATGGAAAATATACTAATGATTTCCGGGTCTGTGTTTTTTTCCACTGGCTTTATTCCAGATGCTGGAATCCCAAGGATGATGCATGCAAGATCTCAATGGCTTTGTGATAAAAATTGTGTGGATTTTTATGATATTAGTTTCCAATAGATACCCTGTCTGACAATTTCTTATGGGTGATGCTTGTTTTAGATGGCATCTGTTGTATCTGTTCATCCATGCCTTGCATGTATTTTGAACTGTAGTATTTTGCAGAATCATCCACATAGAATAAGTGCTGTAGTCCAAGAAAGTCAATGTGGAAATAATGAAAGTAAAATCACCTTCAAAAGATAAAAATGTCCAGTTTTTAATACTTTGGGCAGTAAGACTGACGGTTACATGAAGTCTTAAGTGTGTCTCTTGAGGCTTCTTAAAACAGTACCCGTATTCTCATAGTATATATATATTTTTAAATAAACCTCTCTGAAGATGCCAGAGAATAAAATATATCTGTTTTATTATTTCAGTGCTTTGAAATAATGTTCTTGAAGAAACAAAAGTTGGGGAGGGGGAGCCCAAACCAACACCACCTCCACCACAGAGTTACATTGTACAGTTCTCTTATTTGAACATATGATAGTTTAATTTTCCTCACTTGTTAGTTACTAGTGGAATGAGAAAATAACAGATAAAATAAGATTTTCTCCACAAAAATGAATAGATGTTCTTAAAAGTATTATGAAATTTTGCATTTCTCATTGAAGAAGAAAATTAGTGGGAAAAATGATTAAAACAAAAAAGAAATGTTGCCACAGACTTCTAAAATAAAACAAACCAGTGAAAAATCACATTAAAATTCCAGTTAAAGACTGGCTAGGGGAAGAGAGAAATTCCAAGAAATGATTGAGATCACAGTCTTCACCCTGCACAGTGTCTGAGAAAGGCACAGTGCTCAATTTGTGTGGTTTACAAGATCACACTGGGGAACAGACAGGGTTATAATGGAAGATGACTTACTAATAATATTTAATTGAGGTTCAGTCAACAGACAGTTACTCTCTTCTGTGAATACAGGCAACAAGTTGAATGAGAATGAAAAGAGATTCATCATTAAATAATACTTCCCCTTTCACCATGACAATTTAAAAAAAAAACCAAACAAAAAAATATTGCAGCCACCTATTTTCTTCAGATTTGCTTATTTTATTTGGCTTTTATATCTTGTTACCTTCAAGTACGTTGGAACAGTATTTTCCCTTCCTGCTGCTTTTGCATTCATGGAATATTTCCAATAAAAGTTTTCTCTCCTACTCTCACGCTAATTAATACATGGTAGAGTACTATGTTGTGCAGTGTACGTGCACATTACCGCTACTAACATTTTGCTACTTCTCTCAGTAATTAGCATGAGAGGATGAAAGCAGATATTTTTCGCTAATGAATGCTTATACAGCACTTTGAACATGTAAGGCCCTATAGAAAGATGAAGTGCAATGTTTCCGGTTCTTTCCCTCAAGCTTTAAGTCCATGTTTGGCTGGCTTCGTCTTTTCTCCTGTGGCTAAAACCTTTCATTTACATATTGAATTTCAGTGCTGTTAAATGATAAAATTAAAAGATTGAGAATATGGAAAGATTACAACTCATATTCACGGGATACACCTATATGAAAAAGCAACTTTGGGACTGATTTGCTATTACACGTTTCCATTTTATACTAAAATAGCTTGTGAGGGGAGCAACAATGGTGATCTAATCCTAGTACTAGGTAGAATAAATAAAAACAAGTCTTTTAATTATAATAATAAAATTGGAAGTATTTTAAGTAGAAAAAAATAAAAAATGCAAGATTTTTGTTTGTTTTAATAGGTTTAAATTATTGCCTAGACCTCAGTGGTGTAATTTGATGATACTCTTTTGATATCAGGCTAAATTGATGAACTCAGTTTGTATAGATGAAATGCTGTGCTCTTTTGCAGATACCCACGTTGCCTCAAGCCTGATTAACAACTAAGAAGGAGGTGATAGCTTAAAGATAAAAAACCTAAAACCTGAGAAGCGTGGTATGCTTGCTACTCAAGGATGTTTAGAGGATGTGAACTCAAGGTAAAGCTTAGCTAGTGTAAGACTGCTTACAACAGAGGATGCTTACGTAGTGTTTGGATAATAGTCAAGGCACCAGATAACAGACATTTCAGAGTTACAGACTTGCTAATTAAGGACAGACATCCTCCTTGGGCAGGGGAAACAAAGCCCTTGGTGCCCTCAGCTGATGCATGCCCACCGAAGGACAAAAGGAGGAGAGAGGGGTTCCCTTCCCCAAACGACCGCTGAAGACCCCCAGAGACCCCTGCACAGGCCTGGAAGACTCTGGGATGATTGCTCAAGAGAACAACACGTCATGCTTACTCAACATAATGAATATGCAATAGTTAGGCGGAACATACATATTAGATAGACGTGGTGCTATAACTGTAGTATACAAGACTGGACGGAACAACCTCAGTGGGTGTGCTCAGTTGGTGGAAATCTTCCACCTTGCACCCTGCACAGAATAAAGCAATGTCTCCTCTCTAAACATACTTTGTCTGTTTCGGGAGTTAATTTCTGATCAGGTAACACCCATGTGCATTTTTATAAGACTTGTTTAAATGTGATGGGGAAAAGTGCAAGCTTTCCTGCAGAATTTTTTTTTTTTTTTCAAAATTCAAAAACCATTAGGATTTCTTGCTGCTCAGCTGAACATATTTAATGTTCCAGAGAGTGATGAGCACTTTTCAGGTGTAAAAACATACTCAATTTTTTTTTTTCTTGATTTGGACACCCAAAAGTAGCTGTACAATTTTTTTCTTAGTTTCCTTCTCTCCTGCAGTTTACAGCAGTTGTCTCAGAGGATCTTGTTTCTTTATTAAGTTTGTTCCAACTTTTTTCTGCAGAACTGAACATTTAGGCTCTGTATATAGTTTCTTTTCCAAAACAATAACAGAATGATGGATGTTAAAACATAGGCTCAGTTCCTTAAAATGTAATAGTTGTGGCACAATAAAAGGAAAGTTGGATCTCTGGTAAGACAGAAATTTAAACAAGCCGTTTTTCTGTCTGAGAAGAAAACGTCATGGACTTTTTCAAGAAAATGTAGTTAAGAAAATAATTTCAATTTCTTTTGTTTTCATGCATTTTTATTGCAAAATATGAAATTTGAGCATTTCAGCAGTATGCACCTGTGGGACAAAAATCAAAACAGATTAAAAAAAAATTTATTCCCTGTTCCAGTACTGTGATCTACAAGAAATTATTTATTCAGAAGTAGATTTCGGTACAGGACAATCTACTTCCTTTTAGTTATACTTGCCAATGTGATAGGGTCCGCAGGGCCGGCTCCTGTGAGAAGCTGCTGGAAGCTTCCCCGGCTCCAAGCCGGACCCGCCTCTGGCCCAGGCCGAGCCCCTCAGCGACGGCGGTAGCGCCGCTGGGAGAATGGAGTTCAGCGGGGAAACCTGTGGTGAGTCGGGGGATTGGGATGGGAGAGGAACCCCTCTGTGGGTACCGAGGTCAGTGAAGGAGGCAGGAGGTTGATGCCCCCGCAGCCCGCAGTGAGGCGGCAGGCTGTCCCCCCCCAGCCCATGGAGGGGAGCGGGGGATCGGAGGCCCCCCAAGATGGCCGCCACTCAATGGGAAAGCCTGCGCTGGAGCAGGCTGGGACTGAAGGACTGCAGCCCGTGGGAAGGACCCACGCCAGGGAATTTTGTGAGGAACTGCAGCCCGCGGGAAGAACTCACCTTGGAGGGGGGAGGAGGGAGAGAGAACCGGGAGTGGGGTTGAGCCGGGCAGGAGGGAGGGATGGGGGGAAGGTGTTCTAAGATTGCGGGTTACTTCCTAATGTCCTTGTTTTGATTTGATTAGTAGTAAAAGAAATTTATGTTGTTTCTTCCCCAAGTTGAGCCTGTCTTTTGCCCGTGCCCATAAGTGGTGAGTGATCCCTCCCTGTCCTAGACTTGACCCACGAGCGTTTCTTTATATTTTCTCTTCATCCCACCGGGCCCGGGGTGGGGAGAAGTGAGCAAGCAGCTCCATGGTGCTTTGTTGCCAGCTGGGCTTAAACCATGACATGGGGTAAAACATATAAATTATCATAACAATAATAATGCCTGTCAGCCTACATTGTCTAGGTTCAGAGTTCTCTTGAACTCAAAATACTTGTGTGTGTGTGTATTTTCAGTATTGTTTCACTAACTTCTCTGGTGTTCTCAGCAGTGTTCCATGTGACATAAGCATTCTGCCAAATTTATTGACATCTTGACTTTACAAATACATAGTTTTCTATTCCTGATAAAATATATAAACATTATTTTTTACCCTATAGCACATTTAGGTAATTTCTCAGTCTCACAGAATTCCATTCTACAGCTCTTCAGAACATTCAACATGAGTAAGCTCATAGAATATCCAGATCAATGGGGATGCTTTAACTGCAGAATATCCCCATCATTTTTAATGCAACAAAATGAAAATTGAATACAATATTCCATATGAGGTTTTAGTATTCTGTTGTAAGAGGAGAAAGGAGAATTGATGCTGACTTCAGTTTATGCAATGTATAGCTGAATACTTTCAGTTACTTTCGCTGGTTTGGATAGTTTGGGGAAAATATCATAGTTCATCTACTCACGGAAGACACTAATATTTTTCCCTACGTTTGTGGTATTCTGCTGATCTGCTTACGTTTGAGATAATGTGTATTTTCTTTTCATTTTTTTTTACCTTGCAATTATTGTAATACTAACTTCCATAAGCCTCATACTTAGAAGTATCACCTCAATAGTGTCTTTTTCTTTCATTACGTTGACTAGACTTCCTTTCCTGAATACTCATTCCTATCTGAAAACTGAGCTAGAAATATGGGATGTTTCTAATCTCACCACTGTGGCATTCTTCTGAGAGCCATTTCCTACTCAGATTTTATAAATTTTTTTATTGTTTTTCCCAGAATTTATAATTATTTCTTTCAGTTTTTACCTTCTGACAGTCATTCCACCTATCTTCTCATTCAGCAGCCTAGTTTTATGCAGTTAATACAACTAACACGAGTTGTAGTATAGGTCTTCTGGAATAAGTCAGCCTTACATATATCAGAAGAGTAGACTGCAAACTTTTCATTGCTCGTGTATTATAAATACATTGGAATCTGGCTAAAACAACATTGTGATCTCAATAGGAAATACTTTATAAGTACTGGTAAAGTAGCTAATAATTTTTTTTTTCTTTGATTCATAGAAAGTTAGAGGCAGCACCAACATTTTCTTGGACAAAATAAAAACTCTTCTGAGCTAGCAAGATCAGCTGAGTTCTCTATTATATGACTAAGCTGATAGAGGGAAGTTTTATTGCTCAATTTCTATTCAGTTCAGTCTAAGCAATGCATTAATAAACTGTTTCCAAGATTTACAGGTGGATATGACATGCTCTTTTTCTGTGACCATGAAGCTCTGCTCTTCTGCTTTATCTCAGGGGATCTCTCTAAGTCATTGTCTTCTGCTGGATCCTTGGGCTTGTAAGAACCTCTGGTTTTTTTCTGAAGCTGAATTGTTTTGGTTCTTTCATTAGGGAAGACTCATAGCTTCTTCTCTATCTACATTTTCTTCCTGTGTCTCTGATAGCTCTAGCATGACCCATGGTTTAAGTAAGAATTGCATGCAGTTCTCAAGCTTCTTTGTTTCCTTCTTGGATATGTCCTTTAGGTTTTGTTGATACCCTTCTGGCTACATGATGTTCTGGCTATATAAATTCCTCCTTGGGTAATGTTTCAAAGGCTGACATCTTTTGTTCTGTAGTTTTCATAGGTTTTTAAAATAGTTTTCTAAAGCTTTTTCACTCAATCTTACATTACCTTTACCTTAAGATTCACTTTAATGCTTCTAATATACTAGTAACTAGTAGTTTTTGCCTCCATTTCTACAGTTTATCTTTACCATCTGTATGCTTTATTTTAATATTTTTATTTAGAATCTTTCTATGTATTAGTGACTACCAGCAGCTGATCTAGCAGAAACCTGGTTTAACGTTTTGGCTTCATTATTACTGCTGTATCAAGGATAGCTAAGCAAGATAGGAGGAATTTTCTGTAAGCCTGATAGCTCCCAGATTGCTTGATAAACTGGATGTGATGTTTTGAACCTGAAAATTATGGGCTTGTGGGAAAAATGATGTTAGGCAGAAAAGTAAATTTTATCTGTTAAGTACAAACCTTCCTAAACAGGAAAAGCATAGAAATGGGAAAAAAAAACCAAACACAACCCTCACCTCAAAAGATCATTTATCTCCTTGTTTTGAGACAATTCAAGTACAGCCAGGCTGTCCCTCACAGAAGCTTGTATGACATCTTTTAAAGCTTGAAAATATATTCTTTCTGCAGCCTGTTGAACAGCCTGTTCTGATTTTAACTATTCTTATAGTTAGAAGCATGTTTTCCTGATCTATCCAAAATTTTCTTTGCTGTAAAATGAAGCTGAATACTTAATGTACTGCACTCAGGAGACATAGAGAACAATTGATCATGCTCATTAATAGCAACCTTTTATATTGGAAAATTCAGTTGCAGTCTTTTCTAATCAGAGGCAAGTATCTTTAACCTGTCTTCACTTTCAAATTTTCTAAATTTTTTTGGTGATTTTGATGGTGTCATTTTGATTCTAAATCTTTCCTAAGTGCCATTGTGAAATTAATATATAATACCCAGCAGAGGCCTTTCCATTGCCGCTAGTGCTCATTAGCTATCTCAGTGCAATCTTGCTCTCTTTTGCTTGTCTGCCTAGTAAGTACTGTCTGTTTGGTATTATCATTAGTATCAGGACTTTACAACTGATGACCATGGCAAACTGCAGAGATCATTTTGAACTCTGAAGCTGTCTTCCAAAGGGCCTGAGTCCCCTTCCTGACCAATGGCATTTTAACATTTTCTCATTACTTTATTCCACTATCCTGGTTATTAATGAAAATACTGAGCACTACCAGACCTAGAAAAAAAGTATATCCATAGTCCTGCAGTAGCTAGGTTCTGTTCTGCCACTTAGCTACTGACAATTACCATTTTTAGTAGATGCCATGTTTATTCTTAATTTCTTAATTCTTAATTTCATCTACTTTCCCCCTTGCTTATGAGAACACTATAATTGTAACAAAAAAACCAAACCAAACAACTTGAAGCTTTGCTGCTTCTTTGCTTCCCCATATCATAGAAGTGCATTGAATTGCTACACATTGCTTAGAAAATGACCTTTTAATAGGATATCAATGGGGATCCTCCCCAAGGCACCTTGTGCAGGCATCTGAGGTGTCATCTGGTCTGCCTGAATTCTCAAAGACAAGCTGTAACATTCAGTGCTTGCTTTAATTTTTTCTTACACCACATTTCATCATGCAATATCCTCACTGCTATGAATAACTAGTAAAAAACTCAGTCTGTACTCTTTTGCATTCTTCTGTAATACCTAAAAAGGAGGGTGAAAAAAAAACCAAACCCTTTCCAGCAGTAACAAACACACTTGGAAATTGTTAGCATTATTACAATACTACATCGATATTAACTTGCACAATGAATATAGTGAAAAAAACCCTATTGTTTGGAGGGAAGTGGCATCTTAGGCTAATTACTAAAGAAAGATGTTGTTGGATGGAGAGATGTTGTTCCCATCTTCCTTTCTGATTTTCCTGGGAAGGCCTATCTTCTGTATGATAGGCCTCTGCAACTAGCTTAACTTCCCTGCATCCTCCTTGATATGTAAGCAGAAACTGGATGCCACTTAGGTTCCTTAGGACCTTCCAGGTGTTAACCAGTGAAAGAAAAACAAGTCTATATGTCCCGAGGAATTCTATAATGATTTCTCCCAGGCTTCAGGCATATTCACACAAAATTTATGAACAGACATTGCCTGTAGGAACATAATAGGTACATAAAAGGAGTTCTGAAGTAATTTCTGAGCTAGATCTTTCCTATACTATGAAAACCTACCTATATTCCCACTCCATTAAGCAGTTAGAGTAAGTTCGTATCACCAAGGTACCCTAAGGAGCCCTCCTGATTTGAGTTTTGGGCTTGTTTTTAAAAAGTTGGTCTCATCATTGTGCTCTTCTTGAATGAGATACTGATTTTTTTTGGCAGATAGCTTTGACTTAGGTAGTGTCTTTTATCACAGTTTCTGACATACCAAACAACCCTATGAAAGTAAAACAGAAGCTGGCTTTCAAGTGATAGTACATAAATGTATTTTTATATCAGATCATGGCTAGAGGTAACATTTAAAGATGTTCTTTCTGTCAAGTCTGCTCCAGGCAGTTTTCAAATACATTCTAAGAGGTACCTTGTTCTGGATAAACTTTTTTTTATGGTTGCATTTAAATTAGTCACCTAGGTCAAACCCTTTTACCATAATAAATAAAGATATAGTTGCTGACTGTACAGGTAATAAGTGATTTACATGTCTTGGGGATACACTGATTTAAATGTTACTTAGCAAACCTAAAGAAAGGTAGAAAGTAAAACAATGTAGACCATAAAAACATATAAACCAAATGTCTACGGATCCATTCACTGCCACTGGAAAAAAGGCTGCAAAATATGATCAGATTAGAGAAGGTACCTTTTTGCAGACACTGTGTGGGAGCATAAATAACCATGAGAAAATGCAGAGTAATGCTGAATCAGCATACCCATTGTTAGCAACCAAACATGGAAGAAAGGCTAGGATATGATGGGCTCTGGTATGTTATTCGGATTATATTCAAATCTGTTTATTTGTCACAATTTATGAAGGCTGCTGACTGGTCTGGTGCCTGGCTGAGCTCAGCACATAGCTGACGAGGACTTAATTGAAACTAAATCCAAGTAAGAAAGAGGTTATGCCTGCAGGCAGAAGAAAACCCCTAGGGAGCTTTCCATCATCTTCGCTTCTTCATTTGAAGACATGTCGCACAAATCATCAAAACAGCCTTTGGTTTCTAGCCTCCCCTCTGAACCTGGACTTATAAATAGCAACCTATACAGGAACACCAGCACTAAGAGACGACTTCTCACTTTTTGTTTAGTGATGAAATGACCTTAATCATGTATACCTTCCTTATCTCATGAATTAATTATCATGATGAAGCTTACTGAAGCCTGAACACAGTAAGTACCTACACCCACTATTCTGCTATTGGCACTAGCTCCTTATAGAAAGAACACTGAGTCACATTTAATGTTTCATCTACTGTTTTCCAGTCACTGACTGAGCAGGGCCAGGGTTACTCTGACCTTCAGAATCTAACTACCTAACTCTATGAGAAAGGAGGTAAGTCATCGCATTTTTGGAGATTAGAATAATGGACTTGACTGCTTGGAGAAACTGAGAAAGACCAAAAGATTCGCCGCTTTCTAGTCCAAATGCAAAGCCCAGTACTTTGAGGTTTCCTATGATAAAACATGTTGAAGCTATATAAGTACTTAAGTAAAATTGACCTAAAATACCAGATTTTATATGTGTTAGTTTTATACAGGAAAATAATGTTTTGGTTTTTTTCCCTCTGGAAAATGAGAACAATGACTACTGGTGATACAATTTAGGTTTGTGGTAAAAATTTTCAGGAAGACCTAAGAAGAATGAAAGAGACAAAAAGACCAGTTCAGGTTCACTCCAAACTTTGTTTCTTGATCATCAACTCATTTAAAAGCTAATGGTTTATGGCACTTCCCCCCTGCCCCTGGGGGGAAAAGCAAAACTTTAGGTGCACATGGTTAAGTTTTAATGCTATAGACCCCATGCCACACCAGACATATGGAGCTGATCTCCCTTCCCACTTCCAACTAAGTGGTTTTCCTATTAGAATGGGATATTGGAGACCCAGTACAAAGCCTACATTTCTGTCTCATTTCTGAAGCTTTCTTCTCCCTTACAGCAACTACCAATTGGGCTGTAAGAGTTACTGAGTTGTTTCCATAGCTTATGCTGAAACTGATTTACTTCATAAAAAATTGTTTATAGACTAATATTAAAAGAAATCATTGAGACAGTGAGAAAAATTGGTCAAAGGACCTCTTTTGAATTAGGTAAGTGGAGAAGATGAAACTAGATTGCTTAATTAGGTTTCCTAGGGATACTTCTGTTCATCAAAGTAACTTCACTTCTACATGAAGGAAAAACAGTGTTTTGGAACTACCGGAATGAACTATTTCAATATTTCATTTTTTATCTTTTTAGTCATACAAAACTATTGCTTGAATTCCTCATTACTAGCAGAGTGTTGCAGTTTGTTTTTTTAACCAATTTTCCAGTATAAACTCTGTCAACAAATAATTTGCTGATGACTATACTCAAGGGGCTTCTGAGTCTCAGCTCTAGTGGTTCTTCAGAGAGAACTTCAATACTGCTGAGGTAAGGACTTCCAAAATGCTACCCCAGCCACTGTTTTCTACTGTGGAAGAGGTAAGTTGGCACCCCAGGTACTATGAAGTCGAGATCAGAAAAAGACAGCAAGATTTTGCTTCACTCATTTTCCAGCCATTTTTCTCCTCTGAAAAAAGTAAAGATTATAAGAAGTAAATATCCAGTTTTACTCAAAAAAAAAAAAAAAAAAGTCCAGACTATTATGTGTCTTGATTTAGAGGCTCCAGGAACCTAAAATAGCTATAGGTAGATTTCAATTGTATTTATTGCCTGTCTTCCCCCAAAGCACAGTTAAGGAAGGAATATCTCACAAGACCATCCACATACTTTCTCACATATCATGTGAGGCCATAAGGGAATGAGATGAGAGCTTGTGGTCATATTTTTACCAGCATCTTTTCAGAAACCTGAGGAAGTTAATGGACAAGGGAAGAAATGTAAATTTCCCAAGTGGAAAGGAAGCTTAACTTAAAAGGGAGCAAAAAGAAATGCTTTTAACTTTATCCTCACTGGAATCTGTAGAAGTCTTGGAAACACTTGTGAATAAAACCCTGCTCTTGCCCCCAGAAACAGAAGAGAGCTGTGGGAAACATGCCTGGGACATGAAGGCCCCAGTGCTCACTTCAACCATAAATAGTCAATTAATATTCTTGGCAGCAATGTGGTGGTTGTTCCCTCTTGTTAGCCTTTTAAACCAGCCTTTGGGCAGAAAAAAAGAAAAATTAAGAAATAGGTCTGAGCCATTGCTAGAGACCAGAATTCCAGCTTTTCAGGGAAGAAGAATGCCCTGGTATGGGGAAGGCACTGAATGTCATCAGCTTCAGGAAGCAGTGTTTTGTTAAAGCCATTTATAGTATATAGTAGTTAGTGTTGTAAAGGTTAACCAGCTCCCCTTTAACCTCTCTCTCGCTATTGCAAGAGTCAGTGTTCAGGTCACCTGTTTCAGTCTTGCTGAATCAGTGACCCACAAACCTAACACCTCCTCCAGGGTAAAAAATGCATGAGCTTGTTCTTTAATGCATATCCTTAGGGTACATGCTTATTTTAAGTCTCTCTGCTGCCTATTAACATTAGCAAAGATTGCTATAACTTCCCCATTAAAAAAAAAAAAAAGGGAAGAAGAAAAATGGGACTAGAGAGTAATGAAGACTTTATTATCCTGACACAGCAAAGTGTCCTTTTTGCTGTTTTGCTTTAAAGAGTATAATCATGTGCAAGTGAAAGCATACACATAATTAGTGCAGCTTTAATAATGTTTTAATTTATTGAGAAGGTAAAAACTCACTGGATGCTCTGGGAATACCCACAACACACCCTTAGTTTGAAAGGGTTGGGGCAGTTCTTGCGTTGGAATAGTTTATGTTGATTTCATAATGTCAAGAATCCCAACCATTCTGTGATCATTTTGCTTTAAATTCACAATCTATTTTATGAATTATCCTGTTTTAATTTCTTTAATATCCTACATGAGTGTATGGTACTAGGAAGCATGCCAAATAACTTTCAAGTCAATTTTAGATGTTCTGCCTTGGAACTTACAATTTTCTGACATTATCAGTCTATTTAGTGAGTCTACTCTTCCATTCACCAAACCATTCTTTTGGGTCATCATATCAAGTATATAACTGCAGTGAACAATCATTAAAGAATCCTGTGCAGTGCTTGAAGATGACTGTGTGTCTTTAGAGACTTGTACGTCCCCAGGTCTTGTCATTTTCAGGAGAGACTGCTGCTGTTTCAGTCACTGATTTGTACTTTCTGCCTGACTTAATTTGTATGGAGACACTCACACACACAATAAAACTTTTTCTGAGGACAAAACAAAAACAGGGAAACAAAGCTTATGTCCAAATGCCTTAAAATCCAAATAGCTCACAAAGCTCATTTCATTTTGACACAAGGAAAAGCATCGTGCGAAGTCAACTGAAGTATAAGATTTACTGATGCCATTTTCTGCCAGCTCCAGGTAAATAGTACTGATCTACTTTTGAACTTAGGCCTTGTCCTGTTTATATTTGTTCACGTTAAAGATCACAGTTGACTTAGAGGTAGGCTCTTTGGTTGCCAGAATTTAATAGCTGAGAGTGCTATTAAACATAGCATGAACAACCGAACTGTGCCTGTTCAACTTTGTTACTCCTCCACTCCCTCTTCTGATATTCTGTGTCTCTTTAAACCAATATATTTTCAGCCGTTTTTGAGGCAAAGTGTTTTTCAATTTGTTGCCGACATTGCAGATAATTTTAAAAGAGGAATTCATTGGTCATATTATACACTGAAAATGGGATACAAAACCCTGAAATGGTGCTTGATCAGTTGAGATACAATTACCAGGTATTTAGTAAAATGAGGCCTTTCTACTCTGTAATTTAACCAGTTCCCAGTTGAAAAAAACTAGATTCCTAGAGGAGTTTTAAATACCCAGGTTTCATGGAGGACATCTGGTAAGTTAAGACTGTTTTAAGACTTGCTTGGAGAACAGCATTTTTTTCTGATCCAAATCTCTTCTGGAAACTTACACAACCTATGACTCTATTAGCATATAGCATTTCCTAAAATGTTTCCTGCTTGATATGATGTATCTATTGATTGACAGCAGTTCCTGAGTTTCATCAAGGATTGATGTATGCAAAAGCAAGGTTTAAACAAAAAGAAAAATTTTAGTAACTTGCAAGGTTCTGCCACATCTGGATTCTTCATTGTGTGTTGGAACCAATAGCCAGAACAGAGTAGAAAAGATGTATGATTATAATTTCTTTTACAAAGGATGAACCTTTCTTTTAAACAAACAAACCCCCTAAAACTGCAGATCTGTCAGAAAATTAAGTTCATTGCTTTCTATATTGCCTGTAAAATGCCAGGAGAGTTTCAAACAAACAGCAATAAACGTGAAAAAGGGCCACTTGGTTCTGTTCACCTAACTGGAGTGCCACAATAGCTTGCAGTATGTTTTAGCATCAGAATATACAAGTTTTATATTTGAGTAGAGGGGGAGTACCTTTGAACCAAAAGATCTGTAGATCTACCTTAATTGCAAAACCAAGTAGAATGATAGAGACTTTTAAAACATTTCAAATAAATAGCTATTCCAGTTGTCAGGCTGAGTGCAATTTATGACCATTGGAGGTCACAGAGCATATTTCTGAACCATATTTTAGACCATATTGCAACAAAGGTCTTGGGCATCAGAAACTTCAATGGACATGGTAATTTCCTGTGCTCCCAGATGAAGCTCAGAAATCCACTGTAACACATCGGAAGAAAACAAGAAATGTAGGGGAAATAATATTGTAGGTCCAGGTCCTTGAAGGCACTCTGGCTTTGCAGTGCCCGATTCCTAGGTGTCTTGCTGCCACAAGGTACGTGCCTTAGCCAGGATTTTTCAGAAAGCAATTACCTTAGGCAGAAGCAGGGTTGAACTGCAGGAAAAAAACCAGGTCTGTTATTTGTCTAGCTCTGGTTAGGCAGGAATCCTCCCTTGTTTTCACAATTACAGTGGAAAACTATTATGGTTTAGATATTTAAATTTTCTGGGTTAATGCAATCAGATGTTTCGCAGTGCTTTAGGAAGATTCTATCTTTAGGTGTATTCGATACCTGTTATTGATTCAGGCCACTGGCAAGAATGATTTGGAGGATTGTCTAAGCTTCGGGTGGAGCTGAGCTCTGAGCAGCTTACTGACTTGAAGGCATATAAACATGACTTTAAGCAGAAGTAGGTGGCAGTGATTATAGGGATTGTAGTAGAAACTTGATATTTAGATAGGCATATACCTGAGTATGTCTGAGATTTTAGCCCACGGGGAGTATTCTTTCTAACTTCGTGCTTTTTGACACTTCCAGGGACTTGAGTGACATTGCTATGGAGTTTGCAAGATTGTTGCCTTATTCAGTGAATATGTCGATTTAATTAATTTATTCAGGGGACAGCCAAATATTTTATAGAGGAGTTGGCTGCTTGTTTAACAGCCAGTTCTGCTGCTTTTATTGTAAAGGATACACCTCTCATAAAATACATAATTAGCGGACCAACATGGTCAAACCAATTTAGTATGCTAAAAGAATCCTTCTAATGCCACACATAGAAGGGAAGGAAAGGAAATGGAAAGAAAGGAAGGGGAAGGGAAAGAAAAGAAAAGGGCTGTGTGAAGTAGCTATCATTGACTATCAACACCTGGGAGAAAAACAAGATGCTTTCAGAGATGGATGCTAAATTTCAGGGACAGCTATCCAAAGAAGAGAACTTCACTGTGGTTCTCAATGTTAGCACAGTGCTCATAACCCCTCAAGCCTAGGACATGATTAGCTGGCTACACGTCTCAAATGAAGCTTAAGATGAATGTTTACACAAGTTTTGTGCCTAAGTGCTCTTTTCAGTCATAAAGGACAGAAAAGAGACAATTGTGGGTTAAGTTGGTGATATCTTTAAAACTCTTGGTTTCACGGTTAGATACCTAAGAAGTGAGGGAATATAGCAGACATTTCTATATACTCTGGAAAGAAGCCCATAACTTTCTGCCTTTTAGAAATATGTTTCAGAAATATCCAAACAATTCCCATTGGATTACTAAGCTTTTCTCTCTTAGTTCAAGACTAGGGTGTTTTCTGTCTCATTTGTTCTCCAAGTGAGGGTTTACTGACATAGTCTACAGAGGTGAATTGTTCCCCTAATCAAGAATCTCATTCGGAGATCAAACATCTGCTTCGGCTATTGTCTCTCACCAGGCCTGGGTTCACTTGGGTTTCTTTTGCCCTCTCTGAGGAACTTTGGACTTATTGTGAGCAAGCAGCTGGATCCATAATTCTAACAGGAATTCAGTCTAAGGTTAGTATCACAATATTTTCTTCAAAGGGGACAGACCCACAGGACCTGCCCAGGGTGGGCAGCACAGGGTGCTGCTAACAGGGTCATCAACAACCCCAGGCATGGCCAGCGATGAGCCGGGGCCAGCCAGGGGCACCAGTGAGGGGCAAAAGGAGATGGGCCACTGGAGGGTCCACCTGGGAGATGGGCTACCTGCGGAGAAGAGCCAAGGTACTTCCAGGAGACAGGGCCACAGAGAGGGCAGGAGACCAGCATTCCAGCCATGTGGCTGGGGCAGGGCTGGTAGGGCTCTTGGGGACCGATGACATATGGATAAACACATATGTATGAGGTCCATAAATGTATAGGGATACGTGCTTTACAATCACAGGAAGAGACAGACACCTAGGTACAAGGGTCAGGTAAATCCATATGCTCACTAGGGAGTCATCTAGGCTAACTACGAGGAAATACCATGGACAGAATCTAACTGATTAATCCGATAATTTGACATCTAACTTTTAGAGAGAAGTCTTTCTGGCTGCATAACAGTATTCCCACCTCAGATGCTGGACAGTCTTGCCAGATATTCCTCCTAATTAAAAATTTGGTTTCCCATATTCTATTAATTTTAATCTTCATTTCAGCTGTGTGAAACATGCTTTTATGCATGAGTTGAGTCTGTATGTCTCTTTGAGGTATATTATGGTGTGGCAAAGTCTCTCTTGTTAAACTTCTCTGCAGTGAGGAGGATGTTAATGAGGATCTGGAGCCCTGGTGATTGTGCTAATCATCTGTCCACAGAGTCATTGTTATTTTCTGGCAAAGCAAGTTTTTTAGCATGCATAAAGCAGACCAGAGTAAGAGTAAATAAGTTGCTGCCTATGCTGCCTTACCTACAAAGAAGGAGGATGTGAGAAACTGAAGTACAAATTCATACTCCAGATCAAAGATTAAAGAAAGGAACTTCATCTGATCTTCCATATTTCATATAGAACCCCTAATTACTTATTAAGAAGTAGTTTCTTGGCATTATTTATGCAGGGTCAGAAGCTCTGAGCATGGCTACTGAATCAGAGTATGTAGGTAAGTGAAATAGTAAGAGTTGTTGTCTTGCAAATCAGTCTCAAACAACTGTAAACTAAGCATAAAATCTGTTCAATCATATACTGCACAAACAGAAATTTAGGATTGTAGGTGGCAAATAAGTTGGATTTTGTAATTGCCAGTGGCACCTAACAAGGCAAATACACACCCAAGTCCACTTTGCAAATCTTGCCCTTTGTGCCTTTCTAGTTCTTCAGCATTGCCAGTGAAACAGCTACTGTCACCCATCCAACTTATGATCAACCTAGTGGTGTAGATTTGCTTGGATGAACAAGATGGTTAGTTTTAATCTAAAGTGAGACTAAAAATAGCAGCGTTAAGGTTGCTGCTAGATTGCCTCTACAACTCCAGTCAAATAAATGCAGTTTAAAAAACCCCAACTTTTTAAAAAAAGGCATTTGGAACCAGTTGGAGTGCACAGATGTTGAAGTCATACAATGCTAATCAGCTAGAACTTAGGCATTGAGGTTTAAAAGTGTAAAAACCTTTTGCGCTGAGTGATTATTGAACAACGCATCTGGCTCCTGAAAGAAAAGTTAAGTTTTATATAGTATAAATGACATAATGGATTGCTATTAATTAGCTGCATTATTATGGAAGAAGCTGTAGTTACAGACTACAGTTCCTCTGTGCACTCTTCCAGACACACTAAAAATACAGAGCAAATGCTACTGTCTCTTCCCAAATAACTCTCTGCATATATTGTAGCCAAAGCAACTTCCTCACCTTGTCTGAAATTAGGGACTGGTCCTATTTGATGCATGGTTGAAAGGAAAACTGATAGAACTTTTCTTTAAGTTTTCAAGGTCAACCACTGCAGCTCTGAGAGCAGACCTCTCAGTCTGAAATGCACCATCAGGCACAGGAGGAGACAGAAAGGTGAATTCTTTTACATTTGTAATTTTTAAACTTCCTCCATCAGTCTCTGTTTTTCTGTGCCTTATGTATAGCTTTGCCTCCTTCCTATTCCTGAGAACAGAGTTATTTTGGGGGTCATTCTCTACTGATACTGATTTTATTAATTACACAAGTGGCAAAACTGTGTCTACCAGAGTTAAGTCTTGCAAAGATGGGGCACTTCTGGACCTATTACTGTCACAGGAATAAACAGACCAGCAGGTACTCTTCATTTTCTGTTCAGTCCTAACCTATTCATTCTTGTACTTAGAAAAAAGGATTTATGTGCTGTTGGAATTATGTTATCTGCTGATAAAGCCAGAGCAGAATTCTGGTTTCTAACAGCCTCTAATGGCTCTTTCTTCTAAAAGTGCATTATTTAAAATTTATATACATTTTTCACATCCACATATTCCAATGGCTATGCACTGTATGCTTCTTGTGCCTTATAGGTATGCCCTACAGCTATTTCTGTTTGTTACTGTTCCAAAGATTTTTGATATCTAATTAGGAAAACAAAACGCACCCCCCCCTATCTTTTATTAATGAATCTTACCACTTCAGCCAGTGAGCTAATTAGAAACATTTGCAGAATACAGAATGGAATGCATAGGGGGGCTTAAGACATAATTTTATGGTTCTTTTAATCACAGACAGGAAAAAATCTGCTTTTTTTTTCTTGGCAAATTGAAAAAGAAAAAAGCAATCTTGTGAGCATTAAAATGCAAGGAAGGAAGAAGGTTATAGCGTGATGTAAAAACTGCTCACTCCTTTCCGGAAAGTTTTTACTGAAGAAGTGAAAATGCTAATTGAAAACTATGAAGGAGGTGTCAGATTTTTTTTGTAACTGTATTGGATGT
Organism: Haliaeetus leucocephalus; assembly: GCF_000737465.1. Taxonomy (NCBI): domain Eukaryota; kingdom Metazoa; phylum Chordata; class Aves; order Accipitriformes; family Accipitridae; genus Haliaeetus; species Haliaeetus leucocephalus. Next base: position 291,317 of record NW_010973148.1, read on the forward strand.
AAGTGTCCAGGTGTTGGTAGTAGGGGGGGGGACTGCAGGGCTGGCCTCTATTAATTTTAATATGAATATATTGAAATGACTATGAAATTAATTTAATATTAATTTTTATATCTAAAATTCTCAACCTGTTCAAATTTCTAATTGGAAGAGTGCTATTTCCACCACAGTGATCAAATCACAGGTACAGAATTTTTGAACATTAATTTCCTGATGTAAATTTAAACTTGGATTCTGTGAGTATCCAGTTGTATTCATATAACCTTGTTCTACTCTCTACATCCTCTGTGATATGGAGATCTGCATGAAATGGCTGCTAACCCTGCCTAACCAAACTAATGAATTTGGTTAGTATGTGTTATCCTTTTGAGGACTTTCTAAGACTACTAGTGATGTTTAAGAGCTGTTTTTTTGGTAGCCACCCAAAAATATATTTGGAATATGCACTTTTATTGAAGTTACATATTTTTTTAAAAAAAGGTGTAGTCCTACTCTGTGTTCTATGTTACTTATACTGCTTTTGCTGTGTAAAGTGTGAAATAGCACATGGCATATTTTATAGTTACCGAAATACCTGCCCTGACCAAAAAGTGACCCTTGTCATCTTTGCCAAGGATAGCCCACAGTTTGGTGGCCCTTTGGGACTAAATGCTCCTCAGGCTGAACAAAACCTTGTGCTCAGATTTTCCACATCCTGTGTGGGAAATACCTAACCCTATCTAACCTCTCGGGCATCTCTCACAGGTTTCAGCAAAACTGACTTACCTGTGCACAGCAATATGGAGGTAAATGCCTTTCTTCTTAGAGCAGAGGCACTCCCCTGAGTCTGCCTGGGTCACTGGTCCAGGGAACTTTAGGTTAATTTGTGGTGCCTAGAGAAATTAAGATCCACAAGATGCCAACAGTTCTGGAAAATGGGAATAACTGGGGTTGAAGCACCTACACAGTATAAGCATATGCTAAGTTTGGAGGCGTTGCATCACACTTCAAATACTTATCTGTATCACTTGGCATCCAAGAGACAATCTCAGCTTTATTTTATTTTACAGTGTTCTCAGAAAGTTCCCTTATGATTTTAATACTACATTTAATTTTGTCTCAAATGCTTTCTACTTTAAAAATTGTAAGTGCTTTCAGAAATGTCTTCCAATAATATTAGATGTTCACTTTTGTCAATATAGCCTCACTTCTTTTACAAGAAAGTCTATATAAAAGATTTTTATCCTAAGTGTGAAACATAAGCAAAAGTGGTTTAATCAATGTTTCCACCAGGGTAGAGTGGAGGCTGTTTGTTATTATAATTCATGAGGGGGCAGGTTGTTTCCCAGTATTGAATGTCTGTCAATATTTTCCATGAGAAGTCAGTGAGTATTTAACACCATAAAGATGGTATAATTATGGCTGGAATTAAAGAACTGTATAGAACGAAGGGCAAAATTCATTTGCGTGCAGTTCAGTTTGATTTGGTTTACACTCACCTATGTAAAACAAAAAAAGACACTGTATTATTTGTTCTAAGTGAGATTGCATAACAACCTATGTATGTGTCAGATGCTGTGTGTAAAAATACAGGTTTGGCCACCTGGAATCTATTTGTTAAATTGCCTTGTGAACCCTGGGACAAGGCTGGAATTCCCTCGACAGACCTGTGAAGCAAAAAGGCTGCAGAAACTCGCTCTTTCCCTGCCAGACTGGCCTTACTGCAGTTGCAGCACAAGCTGTTCAGAAAGCTGCTCCCCAGGGTGCTTCTCCAGGTGGTGAGACCGTAGTCCCCTGCAGGTACATTGGGAAGTAAGCGATATCAGGTTTACTCCTGCTGAAACAGAAATAACTGGAGACTAAACTGTGATTTTGGTTGCAAACTCTCTGCAGTTTGTTACAACCTGAAAATTGAGCCCTAAGCATTTAAAGAGTCAAATACTGACTTTGAAGTTAAAATCCTCTTCAGATGAAAGACATCCACACCTCTGCAGGTGTTATATTGTTCAGTCTGTCTTGACTGCAGAGAGAACAAGACAGAAATCTATTGATTTAGGGAATGAAGGCTATTTCTACAGCCAAAGGGTGTGAGAATTTATTTTTACATGAAAGCTCGCATTCTGAGGAAAGCAGCAAAATCTGTAAAAAGATGTTTATGGAGTACATTACTGTTGCCTTCAGTGAATATTGACTTGGTATTCAGTGCTTTAAAATACAGGGTTTGTATAGCCTGTTTCAAAGGGTTCTGTGAAAGGTGATTGAGAAAACTGACTTTATAAGTGTGATGCAATTTATGGACAGAACTTCTGAAATTGTCTAAAACTCCACTGAGGAGGAAAAAAAGGAGGGTGAACCAGAAATCGATAGGGTTGAAAAACAGTTAATGGATCTTGAAACTGTGTTTAATTACCAGAATGAAGAGCAATACAGAAATTCCCTGTACTGCATTTTATACGCTTCTTACCTGAAGTCTAAGAGGTAAATTATTTTACTTCTTAACTAAGAGATAAACTTTACTTAAATTTAACTCTTTATTTAACTTCTCTCTTAACTAAGAGATAAAATATTTTGGTTGTGTCAGTTGTGGGGAGCCTGGAGAAGTTCACAAACCACATGTTAAAGAGAAATCCTGGTGTATGTGGCCCTTCACTTTCTGAGAAAATGGCACTTTCAAAGCCAAATCAAACACTCAGAAACATTAGTCACTATAAACAATTGTGGTCTTACTACTGGTTTCTTGCAGTCTTAGTTTTTGCTCCTCTAGGCATAGTTCACCAGAGCATGGAATGATAGTTTCTTAAAGTCCAACACTTCTAATATTTAATGGTTGCATTTTCTGAACCAAAAGGAATTAAAAATAAGGAATTCAATAGTAGCATTCTGGAAAATTGAAAACATTTCATGTGGCTTTATAAAAAGCTTCCACTTAGGTATATTTAAAATAGCTTTGTTTTGGTAAGGCTGAAGTGTTTTGTTTTGATTTTATTAACACAATGATTGCATTATATTAATATAGAAGTCAAAATGGTCTAGTTTTTTGACCTTATTGAAATGAATCATTTATACAGTTCTTCAGTAGAAGTGTCAGTGAAATGGATATTCTTGTGGAATTAGTTGATTTTGCTGAATTGGCATGTTCCAGTGGAAAATATTACAGCAGAAAAAAATCAGCCATTTCTTACTTCTGACACATGGTGTTTGTAAAATTGTGTCATGTCAATTCAATGCATTGGTATCTCAGTAGCAGTTTTATGTGTTTTTAGTGACTGCTTGTATCTCCCAACTGCCTAAACCCCACAATGCAATATAGATGTGATCTATCATATTAAAAACTCTCTCTGCTCAAAAAACCAACTACACTATCCTCATTACATTGAGGCTTTTGTCAAAAACTTGCATTGGCTGATGAGCTAAACATCTTAATTTTAGATGTTGTGCTTAGTATATTATGACTCCTTATGTTAGCAGAACCTTAGTTTAGTCAGGTGTAAAAGTGTACTCCAGTAGTCTTCAGGTAATGTCCACAGTGACTTTTTACTTTAGATATTATTAGACTTTAGACATTATTAGACACTTCCTTTACTGTAGCTGGAATTAGGTAAATGTGACTTTTATATCGCTACTTTGAATAATAGTGTGCCTTTCATCAACTGTTTAAAAATGTCATTTTAAACTAGATTACTGTTGTTGAAGTGTTACAGGCTAACTGAGAAAGGTTAGTTAAGACAATTAGTAATTTTTGGACTGCAAAATCAACCACATTCAAAAATAGCAATAAATTGTTATTTCTATACATTCTATAAACTAAACACTACATAATGCAAATGTCCTCAAAGCTGTATTATGAAATTGTAGAATCACAGAATCATAGAATATCTTTAGTTGGAAGGGACCTATAAGGATCATCAAGTCCAACTCCTAATGTTTTCTCTTTGCTATGTTTTTGGGGAAACAAAAACAGATTTTGGATTTCAACTTTAAATTATATTTTAATTTGAGATGCAGTAGCTGTTAAACTCTTTGTATCCATCTTCATCTGTTCTTTTCTTTTTGGTTTTCAAATGAAAATTATTATTCTCTGAATAAAAAATGCCTGTTAGCCAAAAAGAAAGAACTAGTTTGCTGAGAAATCTCTATAACTTTAGCTAGAAATGTTGAGATAATGATTTCCAAATAATTTATTCAATGAATTAATTACTTTTTATTTAAAAAAACAAATTATCATGCTATATTATGTATTTATTCCAAGTTCATCTACAGCACTGCAGAGTGAAACCCAGTTTTACCTATCTAGTAATCAGACATGATGATAGGATTTATTGATCAATGGCATTCATCCAGCACTTTGCTCTGTACAAGCTGCCTTCTGTACGAGGAAGCACTCCGCGGGAAGCTCTCAGAGTCTTTCCAGCCCATTCAAGGCCCTCCAGACTCCTAGCTCAATGTCAGCACCAGCAAAGCAAAGTAGCACTGAGCGACGAATATTATTGGAGCCACAGATCACCCAGAAAGCCTCAAACCCTTTGAATCCAGGCCCGCAGGATTCACCTTAGTGAATTATCACCTTAGGATTATCACCTTAGTGACAAAAATTAAAAGCCTGGATAACCCTAATTCAGATCTGGGCTCTCACTGCTTCTACATTCCTTACTGAACATCCAGGAACTGATACCTTGAAAATGCCAGAAATAGCCAGGTCTGGCTTCATTCTAACCTCATGTTAAGATGAGTATATTGGGTTTGCTTGGCAGAGATTCCCCTGCAGCCTCTGGTGAAGACCATGGTGAGGCAGGCTGTCCCCCCCCAGCCCATGGAGGGGAGCGGGGGAGCAGATGCCCACCTGCAGCCTGGGGAGAGAGGAGCCCACACCGAAGCAGGGGGATGGATGCCCCCCAAGATGGCCGGGACTCTGTGGGAAAGCCTGCGCTGGAGCAGGCTGGGACTGAAGGACTGCAGCCCATGGAAGGGACCTGTGCTGGAGCAGTTCGTGAAGAACCATAGCCTGTGGGAAGGACTCACCTTGGAGAAGTTGGTGGAGGACTGTCTCCCGCGGGAGACACCCCACAGCAGAGCAGGGCCCGAGTGCAGAGTCCTCCTCCCCTGAGGAGGAAGGAGCAGCAGAGACAAGGTGTGAGGAACCGACCCCAGCCCCCATTGCCGGCGGGAGGGGGGAGAGAGAACCGGGAGTGGGGTTGAGCCGGGCAGGAGGGAGGGATGGGGGGAAGGTGTCCTAAGATTCAATTTTTATTTTCTCATTATCCTACTCTGATTTGATTGGTAATAAATGAAACTAATTTCCCCAAGTCGAGTCTGTTTTGTCCATGATGGTAATTGGTGAGTGATCTCCCCCTGTCCTTGTTCCAACCCAGGAGCCTTTCGTTACATTTTCTCTCCCCTGTCCAGTTGAGGAGGGGAGTGATAGAGCAGCTTTAGTGGGCACCTGTTCTCCTTTATTTCTGTGATCTCACTTCCTCAGAAAATCTGCTCTGGACATGAGCTGCCACATTCTGGCTAGCCCTCTGCTCCAGAGGGCTGGAGGCATGCTCTGAAGAGACGCGTCCCCTGCACGTGTGCGAGGCACAGGCTCACCATTTCTAGACTATATCTGCTGATGACATGGAAATGGAGGCTGGAGCCAACACAGCAAGGGTTTTCCAGCTGCCAGGCTCGCAGCTGTGCAGCCTTTGAAGGGCTCTGCACTGTGAAGCAAGCGGAATCACAGACCAGGTGGGTCTGCTATAGAAAAGGGGGACATGGAATCAGTCTGAGCACACATGAACTGATTACCCCCACAGCTCAGCTGTTAATTTGTTTCCTGGTTCCACTCAGGCTTCCTCTAACTAGGTCTTGCTAATGCTATTCCTAAATGCGACCTGGTGGGGCTGCGCCCTGGGGACCTACCGTCAGGCAGCAGGGAGAGCCGGCTGCTCTGCAAGGGAAAGGGAGGGGGGAGCTGAGGGTGACAGCAGGCGCGTGGGGCAGCGGTCTCGGCAACCAGAGCCTGCTCCTGCAGCACCCATCCAAGAAATGTAGGGCGATGATAATTAGGGCCAGCTGCTGTCCAGTGATTGCTGGATAAGTCTGTAGCAACGAGACAGGTCTAAGGCTAAAGGACGTCAAATTGGTGAGTCAGAGCAGGATTGGCAAGGTCTCCAACCCAGCCGTTTGATCCCAGGTTACCCAGAGCTGGCCTGAGCGCCAGCAGCCGGAATGTGAGAAGAAGGGAAGGGTGGCAGAGCCGGGTGCTGCGCTCACGGCCCTGACATGGCTCTCAAAAGGCAGTACTGACAAAACACCAACAGCCTTGGCTTTTTCTCCCTTAGGGAGTCCTCAAGCTCTCTCTCAACAGCGTTTTATGCTCAGGCAACCCATAGAGCCTCACGCCCCACATTTCCAGAAAAAATACTAATTTTGTCAAATAGAGCACAAAGGACCCAGGGGAGATTGAAGGCAAAGTGCTTTTCGCTACACACATGGCCAATTTGCTTTACACAAGACTAGCTTTTAATGAGCGCGGATGGGAATCAGTTCTTGTCACTTGATTTCAGGGTCGCAGATCAGTCCTCTTCTATTTAGCAGAATTGACTAGGTCCAGTTCTCCGCTGGTGCAGCACATGAGCTGGCATGAAATCAGGAAAGACTTGGAATTAATTCTGCCTGTACTTTTTCAGAAGGTTTTCGTAATTGTTGTTTTGTTGAAATGTTTTAAACTTTAAAAAATCTGATTCATCAGAAAATTCAGACCAGCTGAAGTTTTTACACTTCTAACAATTGCAGAACTTCAGTGAAATCTGAAATTATTTGTTTATCTATCATTACATCTGCATGGTATAACTTCTCATAGCATGCACTTTCTTTAATTCATCTGCCTCTATGAGTTCACCAAGCTTCTTTTACATCCATCTCCTGACAAGAGCACATCTAAGCTGTTCTCCTTGTTGCAAGCCCAAAGACTTTATTGGTAATGGTATTGACAGTGCAATTCTATTCTTTTTGCCAGCTTACGTCAGTCAAAGATGTTCACCATAAAGTAAAGACATGTGAATTACTTGATGTATATTACAAGGGCACTAGCCATTTTAATTACATTATTACTACATGTCTGGAACAGAACTATTTTCCGAGTGATGGACACGCTTAAAACATAAATGGAAATTTCAGTTTTCCAGGCCAGAGAAACCTATTGCATTCCAGAATAGATTACCTTGAAGTGAATGGAATAAGGTCATGTTTCTTTTTCTTTTTTTTTTCCTAATTCTTCAAGCAGCTTGTAATATTATAGGCACATAAAGTAGCAGTTACTTCATAAATCTGACTGAGAGAACCCAAACTGTCTTTGATTCTCAGTTTGCATCTGTAAGAATATGGTTGAAAGTAATTTGAGTTACAATGATCAAGTGTTTTGAGTTGCCCAAACACACTAAAACAACAAAATAAATTTCTAAGATACATTCCTTCCTAAATGTATGATCAGTTTTAACAAAAAATTTTGTCATCTGAGAAAGGCACTAACTTCAGGTACACATATTTATTTATTTTCAGAAATGTATGACAGTTGCATAAATCAGGCTGAAATTCCTTACTGCTCAGCTTCCTGTCTTCAACAATGGCCAATAGTAAATACTAGGAGAATAGTGTAGTGAGTGATGTAAGATCAGGACAATCAGACAATAGTATTTTACTGAGATATTCTCCCAGACTTCAGCAATTTGTAACAGGGGTGAGAGTGAGTGCTTGAAGTGAGAGGTATTGTTTTTGTGTTTAATAGTCCTGATGGATTTTCTGCTGTGAGTTTGTCCAGTCATAAAGATTTTGCTTCCACAACATCGTGTAGTAAAAATATAACTTAACTATACATTTTGTGAAGAAATAATACTTTTTCTTGTTTTAAACCTGAAATAAAGTGGTTTAATTTTATATTTATGGATCTTTGATTAGAAAAGACAGAGAAAAATTGTTTCATGTTGACTGTTTTCTCTGTGCCACTCACCATGCTATCCTCTTAAGTGCTCAGTATTGGTTTACTTCTATTCCAATTGAGACTACCAACAAAGGATTTGATTGAGTTAGAGTTAGGTCAAAATCAGGAACTTCTGAAGTCTTAATTTTATTCTTAGTTCTTTTCCCTTCCCACTTTTGAAGGATGTATACCGTCAAACTTCTTTCTCATTCTGTCATCTTGCACACTAGCTCCCTTTCCCCTCTATTTATTCTTCTTTAACATTATGAATTACGTTATGCTGCATGCCATAAACATATATTGAAGTTTGGCAGATACAGCCAGGGACCTCTTCTTCCATTTCCCAAGAGAAAGTTGTACTGAGAACGTAATAACCATGACAATCAAAACTCTGCAGTCGCTCCTTCTTATAAAGAACTCCGTATGTTTGCCAGGTAACTTGGGACATATATAAAAGAAACACAGAAAGTTTGTCTTTGTATCTGCAGTGACCAATGATTTTCAAGGTGACAGAAATTGTTCATTTCTGTCTAGTAGCAAACAAAAGCAACAGGGGAATAAGCTTTAAATTCCTGTTTCCTTTTCATAGTATTTTACAGATGTCAGGATGATCTCTTATTTAGTACATCAGACTTTGTCAGAAAAAATAAGGTATGTACTCAAAACAAAACTGAGAACAAAAAAGATTAATGAAATCCCTTATATAATGACCATTAAAGCAATTTATTTGCCCCTGAGATCATTCAATTTACTTTCTAGTGATTTGGCTTGCCTCCGGTTAAAAGTTTTTCCAATCATCCAAAATTTAATCTAACACTTCAGTGTTAGTTTAATCATTCATCAGTTAAAGATTATGAGCTACCTCCTCATTTAATGAATATCAAACACCACTTAGTCATTGAGTGATACTGCTTAAAGATTAGCATGTTTTTTTCCTCTTGAAACTCCTCTAGAATGACGCTTTTCATGTTATCACCATCAACTGTAAAATCTTCAGTAATTAGTTGTCCTTTTAACTAAGCTTGACTTAACTTTGACTCCACTGCTAACTTTTTCAGCCAGCTTTAAAAAACTTAAAGGAGACTTTTCCTTCTTGGGAGCAAATAATTTATAAAATAAAGAATTTTAAATTGTCTTTTAACATGCATCAACAATATATGTGAGAGCCATAAAAATCAGGACATAGAAAGGAGATAAAAGTCTGAACCAGTCCAATGATATGGTTAATGATGCTGTAGGGATAGACTATTCCTAGGTGCCTGCAGGAACATTTGGTTTTCTATTTCCCTTGCATATTGATGAATTAGTTAAGTATGCATGCAGCTATGATAAGCATATGGACAACCATTTTAACTAGCTGTGCGGGCAAAGCAAACAAGACTACATGCGTTTAACAGTTAATGTGGGAAAAGGGAAAGAGATTTGCTTATCGGTCAGGCTTTAGTACGTTAAAAGGGAGATCTTTGGAGTGCAGATAGCAGACAGCTGTCGAAGTGAACCATTTACAAATGCTGACTTGTGCTTCAGCAGGGATGAGCAGCTCCTGCTCTCACTAATGCATTATAATTAGCACTCCCTGAAAGAGTTGACCAGAGATTTGAAGACTGCCGAGCTCTATACTTCTTGCCCTGGCCTAGTTTAGAGAGCTTTTCAAGCCAATGATGGGGAAAGGTTAATGCAGAAGATTCTGCTCATTAGGAACGCTAGAAATATTAAGGGACTTGTATTTTCTAGTACCCACTGTGTCTATGAAGCAATGCATTCAGGTGACACTGTTTCAAAGAATAAACAATTTATGGTCTTAAAAGCAAAAAAAGGCTGAACTGAAAAAATCATTCTCCTATCAATTCTTTCATTGGCTCATGAGTTTTTTGGTTGTTTCGGGGTGGGAGGCTTGGTTCATATGGGAAGTCCCGGTCTTTCAATGTGATGAATATGGTATGTCCTTTCTCTAATACGGAGTCCCACTGGATTGTGTAAAAAAAAAAATAAAATTGCATGATCCAAACAATCTGTGTACTTAAATAAAAACGAAGGACTGATTGCAACAAAAGATGTCAGATAAAATAAAAGAATAAACTTCTGGGATCTGCTAGGGACAAAATTAAAAACTAAGGAGGTCTACATTTGCTCTTTTCTTCGGCATGTGGTTCTTTGGAGGGATGGAAGATTTTCTGGAGGTTCCAGTTCTTTTTATAAATATTGGCAAAATATTTCCATCTATTCAGCTGGGAAGATTACTTGCAAAGGTGAGAAAATTATTTATTTTCCTCTTTGGATCATACATAAAGAAGACCTGAAACGTCCTGTTAGTTTCTGTTGATTCATCCTGCACATTGGACATACCCAGAACAACCATCCCTCACTGCCAGGGCCCCCTGGGGCTGGGCCCTCCATGGGGGCCAGGAGTGTTGGGGGCTCCCCATGGTGGGTCAGGGCAGGGCCTGGCACCCAGGGCCCGTCCCACCCCCCAGGAGCCGGGGGCACCGGGGCGGTCCCAGCCCCGGGCATCGGGCACCTCCATGGGGATGGGGACAGGCCGAGGCCGGGCTGGGGCCTGCGTGTAGGCCCGGCTCGGAGGGGCCCATGGCCGGGCAGGGCAGGGCTGTGGGGAGCCGGAGTGTTGGTGGGGCAGGGGCTGACGGCCCCTGACATGGGGTCCTGGGTCCTGGGCAGGGTGGAGGGAGCCCTGAGGGTCCTGGGCAGGGACAGTCAGGGCTGGTGGTGCTCTCAGGGACACGACATGCACCTTGCAATATAAATGCAGGTTGAAGTCTGTTGAAAGAAGCAAAAATTTAGCATCACCGTTCAGAACCCACTATAGAGTGAAGCTGCGGTTTGATAAGTGCCCATTTGATGCTGGGCCTGCATGCCGTAGGAGCGCACAAGAACCTTGAAGTCTAACTGCCTAGATGACAGTTTCTATTTGTTATGAGCAATTAAGATTATACAGTAATGCAAGTTTTAGGTCTGTTTAAACTTACTAATAAATATTCAAAATTTTATATAACAGTGAACAAAACCACGCATTTTTGCTGGGCAAAAAATTTTAACTAACTTTTTGTTGCATGTTTATCACTGTTATCCTCAAAACAAAGAATTGTGGGCTCCAAGACTTATAATCTTTCCCTCCCCCCCTGCACTGCCTTCTAAAGCAGTGATAAGTGCTAATTGGGAAGACTTTCTTTTCAGTTCTCAGGGAAGCATATTAATGCTTGTCCTACTTAGGAAGCAGATTATACCCTTAAGAAGGGAAAGTCGTGGGGGCCTTCCTCATAAACCCTGAAGGGCAGACAGCTCTAGCTCAGGCACAGCCATGGGGTAAGGCTGCTGTTTGGCTGGAGGGGTGCAGATGATTAGTGTCTGGGTAGCACTGGGCGGATGAATTGAATTGGTAAGCATTTCGCGTGAGGAGCTCTCTATCATGCTCCGTTGCATGAAGTGTATTTCCCACGGTATGAAGGCTAAGTACTGTGTGTTTCTATATTATCTTGAAAAGGTAGTTTGTATAAATGTTTGCAGCTGTTTGTACAAAAAGGTGTTGAGGTTTAAGGTTGAGCACAGCTGTTTGACTGGAAAGAGAGTTCAGATTATTTAAGACTAATAAACCTCTGTTTTCAGATTCAGATTGTAAACTAGTATTAGTCTAGACCAACCCGACTTACAAAGATGGAAGAAAAAACAAAACTAATGCCATATCAATAATTTTAAAAACTCTTCATAAATCCCAGTGTTATAAACAGTTACATCACTTTGGGAGGGGCAGGCCAAGTGAAAGGGTGTAGGAGTCTTCCATAATATTAAACAGGGGCAACTCTAACACTTCTTGATAGTATCTGAGCATAATCAGTATTGCAAACAGGATGATAGTTGAACAGAGAAAAAAATCCCCTTGTACAGATTAATGCCAATCAATGCTCAAAGACACAATGCTACTTCAATCACAATCTGAGAAAGGCAGCTCCCTTCATTTAGATTTTTTCATGTTCTTCTCTCTCCCCCTCCTTTTGTACTGTATCCCAAAGGAGAACAAACAAGCAAAGCTTTAAAGTTTAAGTAATCTTTAAAACTCAGCTTTCTTTTCAGGAGTTTAGATAAAAGGGGTGGGGTCAAAAATGATTTATCTCCTTTTCTATTTGTCTTCTGTGAAGTTCATGGAATTGACTTATCAACCATTAGCAACCAAGATAACAGATAACAGTTTTACTCAATGGCAGCTATTCAGACAGTGATTGACAAAGGTGATCCATCTCCCCACTGCACCTCTTTGCTAAAGGGCTTCTGCTATTTATCTGAAAAAAAAAGAATAATTTCTGTTTAGTTCCCAGCTGATTCATTGAAAAAAAAAAAAAAATACTGCTTTTGTATGAGAGAACAGTAGGAAGCATTTTTATTTCTCTCTGGAACGAGTTCACCTTTTTTATTTGTAGCAGCATTAAATGCTGGGAAAAGGTCAGAAGCTACTTCTTTGGTGTGTGTCCCCCCCCCCTTCCCTTCATACTGCTTGAATATTGTATATACAAGATGGTATTACCTGAAAACCTTCTGAAACAAAGATGTTGAGGGCAAAAAGCAAAACTAAAAAGGGGAAAAAAATTAATTCACCTACATTTTCATCACATCTCTTCCTGTGTTAGCTTCTGGTTTAATAGAGCCCTGATGGTTCTTCCAGTGAGTCCTTTTGACTCCACAGAACCCCTATGGCTTCACAGAGCTGCTCTTTGTGCATGTCCAGATTGACCCAGGTGTAGGTCTCAAAACCTTGGCAGTATGTGGTAGGTGTGATTCCCAGTGGGAGCATTTTAATGTGGTCTCTAGCCAAATCAAATGGCAGTGATTATTTCTGACTTCTCTGCACGTCATTGCAGTCTAATACTTAAGTTTCCCTAGTTAGTAGAATCTAGTGCAGGCAGAACAGCTGCTGTACATTCGATATTTGCCTGATTTTGAGCTCTTTGACCAAAAGACCTGTCCTATTTATATTTCTGGAAAGTAGGATACAAGGCTGTATAAGTGACAGAGCTAGTAGAAGACATTTAATGAAACAATTAAATGATATAAGTGTTCTTAATTCTGAAATCTTGTCTCACTGAGAAACAGAAAAGTGAAACAGAAAAGTGTTATTCATTTCTGATTTATTGATTTTAATTTTTCCTTCCTCTTTCTTTCTCACTATTTGCATACTTTCAGTAATAAAATGGAGAGAAAACAAGAATAAGAAATACCAAGTATCTATATTGAAAACCAGTTTTCAGATAACATAATACAGACTTCTCCACAGTGTTAAAAAATAGTTGCATAAGTTGTTTGTTGTTGTTTTCCCTAAACTCTTTAAATGCAAAGTAACAGCTGCAACTGATCAAAGTAATGCATAAGAAGATAAAAAACTAGTTATAACATAATTACCAATATACCTGCTCTCATGGTACAATTGTACAGCATTTAAAATATTTTAGCCATGAAGCAAATGGGTTTCTTTGCACTGAGTTTTCTTAGTATATACTGAGCTCCTGTGTTACATGAAGGAGGAGCTTTAGCAGTCAGGATAAATCTTATCAACACTGGAAATATGGGTAAGTGTTGCACTGTGTATGCAGAATATTGCACCAAATGAGTATGTGGTATGTTTTCTGTCTAGCTACAACTTTCCTCTCCTGGATTGTTTTCAGTTTTTCTCTGGATTTCAAATTGTCCATTTAAAAACACTACAAACAATATAGCAGAAATTGCAGTATTTTTTTAAAAATCAGGTGCTGCCTGTACCTGCATGATATTTCATGAGAAGTGGCAAAGGGAAAGAACAGAATCATACCAAGAACTGGGCAGAGGGTGTTATGATGGAGAGGTTGAATGCTGTAGTGATATCATGCAACTTGTGCGATTTGGACTTGACCTAGTTAATATCCTCTCTTGTGAATAATTAGAAAGTTCCCACTAGAATGTTAATGAGCCAGTGTTCTTCATCACCACTTAGTCAAAAATTAATCCCACTTCATTAAGATATAGTTAGAGGGGTTTTGTTTGTTTGTTTGTTTTTGTTTTGTTTTGTTTTTTTTTTAAGACTTCAGATTTGCTAGCAAATATTCGTCTTAACTTTTGACTGGTGCAAACTGCAGTTGTTTCAGGTCTCACCATAACTAGAATCACTGAAATTTACTGCTTTTAATTTTCTTGATGGAAATGTTATGATACTTGTGGGTTATAACTCCATTCATGAATGGAAAGGCCATTAGAAAATGATCTGCTCAATAAAATAATTGTTCTAAATATAGTTGGGGGGTGGCTAGGGGTGTTTTTTGCCTTTTTTTTTTTTAATAGAGCTCCCATATAGAAGCCATTGCTTGTGACCACAAAAACCCCAGACATTATCACAGAAAACAATGATTGCTTTTCAATTTTGTTTTCATCTGAAACTTCTTTGCTTTTGGTGAATCCTCACGTAATAGATCTGGTGGCTTCATGAATACATTAAACGAGTTGTAATGACTGCTTCAGTAATAAGTGCTGACGCAGCAGGCGAATGTGTTGTAGGAATGAGATCTTGAGAAACTAGTATCTGTCTACAATTGCAAGGTATTGACAAATGACCCAGAAATCCTTAATGTGAAGCCTGCCCTCTTCTGCAATCTTTTTTTAATGCTGTACCCTTAGGAAGCGTTAGAGGTAGTCATAAAGTACAGACATGCAAGGATATTCTTACCAATGCTGAAAAAGGTACCTGAATGAAAACACTTTTCGCCAATATCTGTTAGGTTCTATGAGTCGATAACGTAATAAAATACACAGGACAAAATCCACCTGTTAATTGACTTGGAATATTTTTTCTTGCTTTTTAATAGGAATCAGATGAGTTCTGTTGAATTAAGTGCTAATTCTAATTTTTTTAAAAAATTAAATATATATAAAAGAGAAAAATAAATTCTTTAGAACTTTGTAAGATGTTCTTACAAGTACTGTGGAAAGAGATATTTGCATAGATACATGGAGCTGTGTTTTGTATGGTCAGCTCTTTTAAGCTTGATTGTAGTACAGCCTTTTGACCTCAGCATTGGATCCTGGTACACAGTGATAACCTGATATGGTTCTGTAAATTCTGTGCTACAATAGGTTAAGATATTTGCTTGTTCCAGCAAGTTTTGGGAACTACTGTTCATCCTTTCAATCAAAAACTTTCCTTCATCTGTCTCCTTCTCATTTCACAGCAATATCACAATTTTGTTTGATAGTTGTGATATGTTGTGTTGCTGACATAATCTTTGGAGGAAAAAGCAAACAGTTATTGCCTATACCTTTAATGAGAAACTTCTTGTATAGCGTGAAGACTAATTTGGACGAACACTGCAGGTATCCACAAAGCACAAGCAATATCTTTTGCAAAGAACTACCATAAAAAAGTCTTTGGGGAAGATACAATCTGCCTTGTACAGAAATAAAGCCAATTCTATTTCCCACTCTCCCTTAAATGTAAGCTGCTTAGTGGGGTATCTCAAAAAAAGGATAAAATCTAGAGATTAAAAAGTCATATGACACATAAATCAAAAGAACAGAAGGGGTTGAGAATGAGTTTGTAAAGAAGTAATTCTTAGCATTCACTATAATTGGTCTGCTACAGTACTTATCCATTATCTGCTTTTTTTAGTTATCACCATTTTTCTGGAACATGATGGATAATTGTACTTAGGAATTTGAAAGTAAAATGTGGCATTTGCATAAAGAATTCATTTTTAACTCAATTTCACCTTTATGCTTTTTAGCCTCATCTTGTTAGAAAAAGGCACCTGAAAAGCAAAGTTAGTTTCCATAAGGGCATATCTTATATTGCGATAAATCATGGGACCTTTTGACTTTTGAAAGACAGCTTCCTACTCTTTACAAGATTCCTGTCCTCTGTGTCACTATAGCAGCAACCTCAATTTGATACTATAATGTAACTGACTAGAGAAGCTGGCACAGTATCTTGGAGGATTCAAAATAAAGGTAAAAAATATCACTTCAAGAATACGTTCAGTATTTCTAAAAGGAGTGAGAGAAGAAAGAAGAAAACATGTACAAAGCTTCAGCCTTTAAATACTACAAACTGCTGAAATATGCACATCACACATTTAATCAACAATAGAGGCCCTTTTGGTGAGAGCAATTTATCATCAGATAGACATGGATTATGATAGATGATGGGACGCAGGAGAGCCTGTTTCTCTGCATGAGTCTGAAGAGGTATCTGCTCATGTGAAACATTAAGGTTGCTATACCTGGGAGAGCTAATAAGGGATTTAGTAGGGCATATCCACCCTTGGATTATGCTTCCCTTTCAAACATTTACATAAACAAGCACTCACAAATGTGAGCCTGCTAAATGCTCTTGCCTCTACTCTTCCAACAAAGGTAGACAGCTTTCTGGGCCAGTCCAGTTTTCCCCCAGGCACCGTTCTGCTTTCCATTGTGCACCTTCCTGTCCATTACTGTAGCATGTGCAGTTTCTTCGGAGTTGGTAAGAATTATTCAATTTCGATTTAACCTTTGAAAAGTAGTCCTTCCATGAAAATACCATAGCAACTCTGTATCAAATAAAAATAAAATTTAGATTTCCATGTAAATAGTTGCCTTTCCATATCTCTCAGTTGATTCCATTTTGTGTTGCTAGAATAATTTCTTTAAAATACATCACTATCATCCCTTTCCTATGGTGCTTTTATTATCAATATATTTTTGTTATGCTTGATCTTGCATTTGAATGTTGTCTTTTTTTTTCCTTACACATACTTGTTTTTTTCCACCTGTGGTCCTTCCTCCTATTTTAGGGCTGTAGAGAGATCCTCAACAGAACTGAGCTGGAATAGCTTTGCTGATCTTAGAAAAAGTAGGGCAGTGTACACATACAGAAAAAAAGCAAAACTTCATCTCCTTTTGCACCTGGACACAAGAATGGGGTTAACACATAACAAATCATGTCTCAAATGTAAAAAAACCCTCCAAAACCACAGAGAGAAACTGTTATAAGCTTTACATCATCAGTAAGAAATTTAACTAAAAATACATTTAGGCTAAATTTGCCATGTTTCAAAGAACTCCCTCTAAATTCACTGATTTCTTATTTGTATGTTCCTCCTACTATCTATCTCATTTCAGGTTTATGCCTTCAGTTTTGCCTCTCATTCATGTTGTCATAGCTTTCAGCTTTTTTGTTGACCATTGCTGCAGTTATTGAGGTCTTGTTCTTCACATGAATTTAAAGATGCATGGTGGGATTCATCTTGCCTAGTCTGGCTGCCCCAAGCTGAGATGGGTAAGTCTTAGTTGGAGTCTCAGACTCTCTTTATCAACAATTCAAAAAATAACTAGCTACACAGGATTACATTCATTTTATTTTAAGAAAGGGCAAGTCATTTCCAATATCTAATTCTCACCACAAATTATCAAGGAAATCAAGACACGCTAACTTGTACTCAGAGATCCAGCTTTTAGATGCTTCAGTGTCACAGATTTCACCTCTAATTTCCATATTTTTTTCATTGTTTATTTTTTATACAGCACTTTTTAAAATTTGTCTTGCAGGTAACTCTAAGAGGAGAAGTAAGGCATTAGTGTTGCAAACACTGTTCTGCCTATGGCTAGAAGTTCCTTAGAAAGGTGTATGTAAAGTAAATCAGACTGCAACCTGTCTTCCCTTTTTTTGGTAGGCTTTTTTTCCATAAATGTTTCCTTTTTTTGTCCCTAACTTCTTGTTCTTTTCTCTTGACTCCAGAATTTGTATTGTCCCAGAAGAGCACAGCTGTCAGTTTTCAAATCAAAACTCAGTCTTTAACATAGCTGTGGCTCAATCCATTAATACGCATAACACTAAGAAAAATGTGTTTCTCAATGAGAAGAACAGTAAGCAACAATGCTCAAGATGTAGAGTGAATATGTATATATGACATGTATCTATGTCTCCAGCAGTAAGAGGTTTGTGGGGGATTTTCAGCTGACTATGACTTTCAGAAGAACTTGTCATGTACATCCTCAGTCATCTGGAATACTTTTGAAAACACTTCATTCTTTTCCCCTGAAGCTTGCTCCCAAACTTTCATTCATCAGTGCCTTCTGGCACGAGGTTGTGTGGGAGCTGCGGTCCACTCAACCTACACAGCCATAAAGCTTAACACGCATCAGGAGCAGAACATTTTGGAAATTGCCTATTCTCATTTTCCCAGTAGAGTCAGTCTTTTACACATTTAGCTGCCACATTCAGAAGTCAAATGCCTTTATTATGATCGTTCATTGCCAACAATGTGCTCTGCACTATGCAATATATAACCCTGCAGGCAGGGTCTTCTCTAGGGACAGAGAATGTTGTTCTCTAGCTAGTGGCAGGCAGTGAGACTGTAGGGATTTTAAAGGCAAAATATCTTCTTGGGCTTTACAGCTACAACAAGAAACAGATCAACGTCTTTTGAACCAGACAGTGCAATCCTCACAGCTCCCTATTACAGCAGGGTTTTTATTTGTTTTGGATGTGCTTATGTTGTGGACACAATTCTAGACACTTTCTCAAAATAAGCCAATACTTACATTACACTTTGCCATTGTTTGCTTGTTTACAGAGAAAGCCATTGTCTTTCTGTATATTTTAAGGCAGGAAGTGCAGTCACAGAGGAGTAACATGTCCTTTATCATGCCGTATGCCAGTGTCAGAAACAGAACCTACACGTATAAACAGTACACTGTCTGTGTCCAGAAGCTACGTCCTTTCAAATGACAGTGCTTTGGAAGCAATGTAAATGGAAGCAAGTTGTATAGTGGTGGCGTGTCATACTAAAGGTGTACTGTACAGATATTAATACAACTGCATCATGCCAGTGAACTCAAAAAGTCTACTGTGCTAAAAGGCAGCAGATGTATTGTCCATCATCAACCTCTGCAGGTGACATTTGGAAGCATTTTCAAGAATCTGAGATTCCCAGTGCTACTTCTCCTCTTGGCTCTTCAATTAGTATAGATTGACACACCAACCACCTGTAATATACTTTCTCCTGTTGTTCTTTATAGGTAATGTACTTGTACTGAACTTTCACATGCTTGCTTCACATTAATTCTCAGTACTGTGGATTAGATCTTCTTCATTTAGGTGTAAGATATATGACAACGTTCTGGAATAGCCACTGAAGAAGAGATGAAGGTTGAGTTTGACAAATGTAAGATAGCTACTGTAGCATCAGCTGGCAGTAAACACACTTTTCATAGCAGATAAAAATAAGAATGTGTAAAGGTGCTATTTTCCAACACCATGAATGAAAAGGAAACTTAGAAATAGCTATTATTAATCCATTTAGTGATGGATGCTACTATTTTTCAACAGTGTTAAATTATTCTATAAGGGGCCATGGCTTCATGACAGTGAATTGCTACTTACCTGAGCAGCCCTAGTCACTCTGCGGGTAAGAAACACACAGTAATTGCCATATTTGATAAGAATGAAATACTATCTAACACAGTGTATCATTTACAAATGCAGCCAGGACCAGATACTGTTTATAAAGATTAGGGAAACCCTATGATCTTGGAACAGAAAGAGCCTCCCTAGGTATTCTACAGGAGGTTACTATGAGCTTTGGTACAGGTTTAACAATCTAGTGGCAAAGTATGAGAGGACAAAATTAAAAGTGTATTACAGTGATGCTAACACCAGTAAACATCATATGCATTTCATTTCATTAGAAATACTGTTGACTTTTGTATATGAGAACATGAGGATAATACTAACCTAGGACAGTTGATTTTTTAAAAATTATTTGCCCTGAGTTGCTAAACTAGCAGCTCACTGATTTCGTTGTAACTATTATTAACATATTTTTTTCCTATTACAATGAGATCACTCTATCCTGCTCAACAAAGAAGTGATAAGGTAAAAAGCATGTTGGGGGGTGGCGGGAAAACTGGAAAACAGTTTTAAAAGCATTAAAAAGCCCTTGATCACCTCAGGGCAGGATTAGGACCAGAAACCAACATCCTAGGCTCTATATCAGGGCCTAGACCATGGGCCACACTCTTCTCTGCAACAGCTGGTAATGATGTCAGAGAATAGTCAGTCATGTACTTACTGTTTTCTGCTGCAATACAATCATATTCCTTTGCGTTTCAAAAAGAGCCCTATTGCTTTTTTCTTCTCTGGATCCAATTTTGGAGATGAGCCACTGTCACTGGCACTAATACTAGGCTTAGTCAGAGCTTGTACTTTGTTTGTAGAGAGATCCTTTTATTAGAGGTGGAGGATTAAGCATTAGTATCAGAAAAAAAAAAAAAAAGACAAACCAAAAACCCACAGAGGAGGAAGATTAGGCTGCAAACAGTTTATTTCACCACTGACAAATTTAGAGTTAGGTGCTAAGAGCTACTAGTACTGGATGGTGTTGAATTATCTGATTTGTCTTGCAGCTCACAAAGTTTATGGAATTACCTTGCTAGAGCATCCCATTGCAATCCTTTTCTATTTCTTTCTTTCCCATCTGAACTGTCATCTCTCTAGATTATGCTACCTTCATTGGGGAAACTCACTAACTAGTAACAATTCCAAGTGAGCTGTCAACAAAGTTGATTTATATTAAAGGAATATGTGTGTTTCCCCCCTGTATTTCTTTTTATAAATTCATTCTTCACATTTGCAAAGTTTCAGCTATCAAGAATAGTCATTCAGTACTACTGTGATATCTCCCTGCTATAACCCTGCCAAGATATGACTGGTCTCAATAATTCAGTTTTCATGACATTGCCCAGTCCATTTTTTTTAACAAATAGTAGCTTAATCCATAAATAAGGTTTCCTATATAGCTTATTGACACATTTCCTACCTTTAAGGCTGGTGAAACTTGTGAATGTAAGACCTAAGTTCTGAAATGGGATGAAAATTGCTATGTAACTGCTTGTGGGGAGAGACAGGACAGGAAAATCTTTTTGATGAGGCCCCATGAATATTCTTTTGGTCTCTGATAGGTTAATTCCCTGTCAACTTCCCCAAAATCCTGTTGAACCTTAGAGCACAAGAGAGCTTTTCTGTGCTATTTTCACTCGGTGTCAAAAATTTATGAATGTTTGTGCATGGGTTTGAAATGCATATGTGCAGCTAGAGAAATAATTGTTTTTAACTATGTTTTGGGTTAAGTAGCCAAAGAGAGGAGTCTGGTTTTACACACTATCCCCAAATTTCTGCCTAGTTTCTAAAGCAAAATGATATAATTTCTAATCTATTCAATCAGACAGAGCCTGCTCCAAACTGTGGAAACGTATAGTGTTTTTCTCTCATTGATTACAGCTAAACTTTTATTTCAACAGTATTTTGAACACCACTGTTGTTTCAGGACCTTAATCTCATTATTTTTATTTCAATATTGTTGTTTTAGCTTATTTCTCTTCAAAAGAAAATCTCTGCAATTTGTCTTGAAAGCTCCAGCCATAGCCAGTTATTTGCATTTTCTACCCAGTGAGGCTTATCTTTCAGTTTAGGCAATTGCTTTGGGAATTTGCATTTTGGGGTAATCTTCAAACCTTTTCTTCTTTCAGTATGGAAAGGAGGGAGAAGAAATTCACAGTCAAAATTATTCAACTGCAGAAACTTACACAATTGCAGATTTTATGGTGAATTTAACCTACGCTACAGCTGATTGCACAGCTGCTACATGTTTATACTAATGTGGGTTCCAGTTTTCCTTCAGACCCAAGCCCCAGTCACCCATATTCTGATATGTCAGCTGACATTCAGATTCTACTCTTGAGTGAGCCAGCTGGCTTCCCTGGCAGGAAAATGGGGGACTGCATTCAAGTCTTTTCCCTGCAGACTCTGTGATGACCAGAACATACTGATCAAAGCCAGTTCACAGTGCTCCTCTCGTGTCTTCCCATACCCTCAAGCCTGAACCGCATTGTCCATGCTGCCTTCATCTAGGCTTTTTACTGCAGAAGTTCATACAAGGTGGGCTGCAAGACAGCCCTCACATTTCTGGTAAGTTTTCTGCATACCTCTTATGTAAGGAGAGTGATTCGTATCACAGAGAAAAATAAAGTCCTCATCCATACTTTGCATGTGCCCACAGCTGAGTGCACAGCATCTGGTGTGAATTCTGTGGCAGGAAAAGGAGGCAATCTCCTAGGAGCTCCTGCGCCTTAGCCAACAGGGGAGCCACACTGGTTTTCTTGTTTGTTTGTTTTGTTTTTAAAATAAACTCAGGAGTGTTTGTTCTTTGCTGTGTTCTACTGAATTTGTGGTGACTTGCACAAAATACATAGCAGGGAAGCCACAACTGGGACATCTCACAGCTCAGGCAGCTTTAACTAAGTTCTAGGACAAGTCCCAGCTGATGCCTCCGTGAATGGGAATCCCAGAAGCCAAAGAATGAAAAGAAGACCCCTATACACAGCTTGGCCTGAAGTCCAGTAGACAATTTTCAGGAGTCTAAGGCTCCAGAAGTAATTCCTTAAGAGATCCTTCAGGGCCATGCTCATTTCTCCCATAGTCTACATAAATACATTGCTGCGTATAATCATCCTGACATTTGTAGAAGAATAGATAGATGTATGGGCTCTGGCTAACAGAAAAGTTCTCTGAGGTACTGACTGGTTTGTAGGACCTGGCCTCTAGGACATAAGAACTGTTAAGATACATTATTCGTAAGTCCTCAACATAACAACATCTTCATCATTCACAAGGTATCATGGGAAGCTACTTCTAGTTTAAGTGAAGGAAACTACTCTGATTAGTAAAGCTGCGCATATCCCAAATAAATTACTTTTTTCTTTTTTCCTTACTCCGATGGTAATTTGTTGTTGTGTGATTTGGTGCAGACCTCTTAACCTTTTTTTGTCTCAGTTTACCATGCTCTAAAACCAGTACTCTGGCACTGTTTTTCCTTTCTGGAACACTGGCCATTGAATTAAATATTATTGAGTATTGAATTGTATATTATTGCATTAAAGAATGTTATTGGATTTAAATAATCTTTGTAACTCCTGTCAAGATCCTCAAGATCCTTTTGTATTGAAATAATATCAAAGATTTATTCTTTTGTTGTTCTTGAATCTTCTTACATTTGCTGAATATACAGCATCTGTGATATACCAAGACTGCTGAATAGCTTCTACTGCCCACAGAAAGCTCAAAAAAATGTGTAAATTATGTTTTGTGTTAAACTGCTTATACTTCCAATCTGTACAAGAACCTTTGTTTTTGGCTAAGGCCAGTGAAAGACTAAAGGTACATCTTTCCCTAAATTTTTGTTTCAAGGGTTTGAAAATTTTAGCATCAAGAGTCTACTCCAAAATGAATTTTATCCTTGATTTTTCTTCTACACAGCTTTTTTGAGTGTCTTCCAGACAGAGAGCCTATCATAGAGTGCAGGTGAGTCTAAGCACGAGGAAGAAAATCCCAGTGTCCTGGTTTGACTTTGTAGTTCTATTAGATCTGCCTAAATCTACCCAGAACAGGACTAAGCTTTTTATAGAAAGTTTTGACAGGTCAACATGATTTCTCTAAAATGGGACACCACTTATTTTCTATCGATAGATTAAATAAAAGGCTTTGACTCAGAAACTCATCTTATTCTTTGTCACCTATAAAGCAGAACAGATTAAAAAATTCATAAAATATTTGTTTTCAAATATTCTTTTTCCCAATATGTTTCACTTTAATCCATTCATAGCAGTAGTTCTGTAAAAGGGTTGGATGCAAGTACTGTACTGGTGAGTGTGGATGCCTCATTGTTAAATGATCTGGGACACAACTCTTCTGCAGTAAATCTTCCTCTTTGGGAAATCTTTTTCTGCTTTGAATAAACTCGCTTTAGAAGAATTTCTATGACAATATCACCCATAGCAAAAAAATGTCTACTGTACCTGAAGATACAAAGGTAGTATCTTATCTGCTATAAAATTACTATTCATATAATTCATTACTATCTTGTGGTCAATGCAAATAGAAATGCAAGAATCCAAAAAGCATATATAAATCATACTTTATGCTTCATATAGCTAAAAGAACAATACCATGAGATAATATTAACAAAGCTAGAGCTTTTTATGTACCATCAAAAGATCCCCTATGAATCAGTTTCTTGTTGTGTGTTTGTGCGTGTGGGGGGTTGCATTGCAGGTACAAATACATATTTGCAAATAATACATCATCTCCAGTTGTCCTTGACAGCAACTCACATTGCATTTAGAAGATGGAGCCACATGTCTCTCAGAGGATTCTGGCAGTATTTCATGTAGCCGAGGAGATATCCAGAATTAGCCTTGCACTGTACATTGCTCCCTGTCCTTCACTCATTGAAGTACTAGCACCAAGTACCCCAGTAGGTGGAGATTTTCTCCTCCTCTAGATCTTTTTTCTTGTCGGTGTCTTTACTTAAAACTTTCTTTCAAGTGAGCATACAAGCATACCTTAGGTAGTGTATAAGAAAATAGCTGATATAAAAGTGATCCTTAAAATAAGTATTCACAAAAACATTGTGTATTAATGCTAACACTCTTTAGTAAATGACTGAGATTTATGAGAAATAAATTAAGCTGTTTTTAGAAAACCCAGCGTTATGGAGAATTGCACCTTGCAGGTGGAATTTGTTTTTTATTGTAGATACCATTTTGCTTTTACTTTATGTTAAAATAGTAGGACTATCAAGTTAAAGTATTCAGAATTACTTATTTTTAAAAAAACACTAATAATGCTATAAGAAAATGGAAAATTATTTTCTTGCTTCAATCTCAGTTGAAAGGTTTCTGGAAAAGGTTGGGAACTGAACTGAAAAACAAGTCCAACATAATTTTCATTTAAAAGTTACCTAGGTAACCTGGTCTGACCTCAAACTGACCTTACTTTGAGCAGAAGTTGGCACTAAATAACCTCCTGAGGTCATTCCAACCTGCATTATCCTACAATCCTATGATTTAGATATGATTTTCCACAGACTTTAAACAGAGTTAAGAGAGATCCTTTTATCTGTTGGACCACTTGTGAATAATGATTAAATTTCTATAAATATCTTATATGGCTGTCATCAGAGATATTATTTAGGATTAATGGTGTATCTAGTTGCAATACTGATTTCACAACTCTTTCCAGCATCTTTGCAAGGCCTAATTAAAATGTTTATGAATGTCTATGGATGTTCTATGGATTTGGGAAGCACTAAGACCAGAAACTCACAGTAATCCTAATAAGAAAAGGGTTTATTCCCTTCTACCTGGTACTGATGAAGTTGCTTTTGGAACACGGTCTTCTGGTTGGATGCCCAGTAGACCCCTGGAGATTTTGTACCAGGAAGAGAAAATAGGTCAAAACAATCACCTCTCTGATAAATCTTCCTCTCTCTAACACCACAAAGATTTATAAGCAACCTCTATACCAATCAATAAAGGGGTTAATATGGTTCCTGACCCACACAGCCCAATTAGTCTAAGCACTGTCCATGCCCAAGCACCTCCTGAGAGGTTGCTAGATGGTCCAGGCCAAAAATGTCCTGGAAATGGTGCTAAAAAATTGATAATATGGATGCCTGTTTGACAGTATTTGGGGTTGCAAACTGTCCGTATTTAGTTTACAAGTATAGATAAAACCAGAGTTCCAACTAATTCAATGATTAGGCATTAATATCCTTATACTGAGAGCAAACACACATCATGAGGAGTATCACAAACTTTTCTTTATAAATTTCTAAAAACAATTTAAAAGAAAAAGCTGGAGAGATAAAGATTCATCATTATAATAACAGTAAGCACTTAAAACCAACTCTGTATAAGAGCTGTGAAACAGTAGTAATGTCAAAATAGGAAACTAGATTTATTAAATACTCCTCCAAAAAAGAAAGTAAATTATGACAGTGAGTCAGAAGATATGTAATTAAAAATTGTTAAAATGTGATTAAAGTCTAAAAATACAACATAGCTGGCAGAAATTAAAAAGAACATCATTCAAACAATAATGCAGGAAACAGGAGGTGGAACAGCTGGGTGAAGCCGAGTTTTTGAATGTCTGTGATCAGTTACCTCCATTCTTAGTTCCAACATTTGGGTTTAGGTCCAAATGGCTCCAAAGCTCAGCCGTGTCAGTGTGTGAAAAGCTTTTCACTGAAATTCTGTTACCATTTATCTGTCAGAGAACTAGGTGTGGCAGCTTCAGTTTCATAAATAGCTGTTAGCAAAAGATGTGTTTATTTTGTGAGACTGAGATCAAATGCTAGGGACTTCAAGGTGACTGATAATTGCTAGAACTATGTTAAAGCTATCTCTGTTAGTATCAACTCAGCAGACTTTAATTATTGAGTCATCTTCTTGGACAAAAGAAGGAACTCCTTAGCAGTTTTAAGGGAAACAAAATAAAAGTTAGGATTTGGGGGTCTATTTCCTATGGCTGAGTGCTTCCTATTGTCCTTGCTCCAAATGGGGATGAGGAAGAAAGAGGGACATGAGATCTCCATTAGGAAAAAAAAAAACAACACAAAAAAAGTAACCAACACTTTAGCATTTGGAATACATTTTAGCAAAGTATTTTAATGTCCACTCATTCCAGTCACTTTCTTTACCTATTTGCATGAATGCCACAACCTTCTTACAGGTTCCAAATCTTCTGACTGCTTCAGTTGTTACTGCATCTTGATTTCCACTTTTAAAACTCAGCTTGTGTTATCTCACTACAAAAAGTTTCCGTTTTGTTAGGTTAATTTCCTATCAAATCATTGCTTCTTTTTTTCCAGTCTTATGTTTGATTGACAAAGATTCCTTTTCCTTCATTGCTGCTGAAAGAAAAAAAAAAATCAAACTCATCTGACAGAAAAATATTGCTTGGCAGTGAAGAGACTAGGTGTATGTTAAAGGCTTGACTTTAAACCACATTGCTTGATTTAAAGATTTCTCTATCTAACTGAATAAAATACTAAGGTACTGAGACTCAGATCAGATCTTTACACATCTTATGTCTAAGTAGTCTAAATTATGTTGAACAGCTGGGTATAAAGAAAATAAAGAATAAATACTAGAACATGGAAAACAAGGTTTATTTCAATAATCAGTTTTAACCCTTAAACAAGTATAAGTAAAAAGATATAATTTTAATTACTTCATATGCAAAAACTTGGTTTTGTCATTCTAATTGTTAATCTCAAAGAATAAAAGTTGTTTTACCTGGAAAATTAACATGCAATTTCTTTAACTGTTTAGCAACTTCAATTTTTCTTTAGGTTGTTGTTGTATTGTGTTATAACAAATGTACTATACAAACCAAAAATATTTTAATTGAGTGGTGGAATTCCAAAATATTATTTGAGTTTGGTTTTATTATTTTTTTACAATAAGGAGTGATACTTCCCTGAATCCAGAAACAGATTAAGCATAATATAAATAGAATTTTTGGCTCAGTGCAGGTGATTTTCAAGCCACTACATTTAGTCCACACTTACTATCAACTGTCTCTAACATGAAACTGAATTTTATGTGGTAGGTTTATAGGAACTACTGAAGTGCTGAAATGTATGAATTTCATATTGATTTTGAGACTTAACTCATATTCCTTTGAGACTTCCTAACACAGTAAAATATTTTAGCTTTAGTCTGTTAGCTTCATGTTATCAATGCTTGTCACTACTTTTCTTCAGCTTTAAACCTCTTGTCATTTTGAAGTCAACAAGTTGCTTGATATATATTTTTTTTCTTTAGAAAGAGAGATTCTGAAAAGGAGAATAAATAGCACAATTCAATATCTGAAATGAAAGACAAATTGTGTGTGGGGGGGATCAGCCACTTGGCAAAATTTAGTAGAAATAAGTAGAAATATCTCTGGTAGCACAAATTATGGAAATGAATTCTCAATCTGTGTTAGTCCCTTGTTTCAAAAGTCCAAGAAATAGTTTTTCTAAGTGAGCTGGGAATTTTGGAAAAGCAATCTCTTTCTGAATATTTTCATTTGATCTGCTTTCAGTCTCTCAGAAATTGGTAGTAAAGAATATGGGAATAACTTTGTTTAAGTTTATTTAGTCCTTTAAAATATTAAGGACAGATATATGAATTGTGACAGGAGTACATATCATGGGGATTCATTTGAACAACCAATTAAGACCATCAGGGTCTTGTTGTTAGCTAATTTAAGTTATTTTTCCATAGCCTGCCTTCCCCATTCTTACTTGATGCCTACATGCAATTATAGCCTGAGAAAATATACTGTGATACTTGAAAAGACTGATTTTGCAGAAACTATGTTTCCCTTATAACAAGTGAAAGAAACAAAACACCAAACCAAACCAAACCAAACCCAACCCAACCCAACCCAGCTGTAGTTGAATTCAGATGAAATCCACAAAGGTAACCTTTGCAGCATGCTCGTTTCCTTTTTCTCTCTTGCTCTCAAAGGTCAAGAGCAGGCTGGAAGCTCCTGGCAGTGGGGCAGGAGGTGTTGGCCAGGGCCCACCTGGGCTTTTTTCCCTGTCACAGAATCACAGGATGGTTGAGGTTGAAAGGGACCTCTGGAAGTCATCTGGTCCAACCCCTTTGCTCAAGCAGGGCCACCTACAGTCGATTGCCCAGGACCGTGTCCAAATGACTTTTGAGTATCTCCAAGGATGGAGACTCCACAGCCTCCCTGGGCAACCTCTGCCAGTGTTTGGTCACCCTCACAGTAAAAGCATGTTTTCTGATGTTCAGACAGAGCCTCCTCTGTTTCAGTTGATGCCCATTGCCTCTGGTCCTGTCACTGGGCACCACTGAAGAGCCTCGCTCCACCTCCTTTACACCCTCCCTTCAGGTATTTATAGATACTGATGAAATCTCCCCTGAGCCTTCTCTTCTTCAGCTCAGACAGTCCCAGCTCTCTCAGCCTTTCCTCACAGAAGAGATGTCCAGTCCCTTAATCAGATACGTGGCCCTTTGTTGGAATCTGTCCAGTATGTCCGTGTGTCTCTTGTACTGGGGAGCTCAGAACTGGGCTGAACTTTTTCTCCCATGGCCTCGTCTCAGCTGCTGTTCTCAGGTGCTAGGAAGGACGCTGTCTCCAAGGGTATGCCAAGTGTGGCCCCGCTTCTGTCTGCCTTTTATTCTGATGATGGCTTCTTTCACTGTACTGCCTTGGAGAGGAAGGGAAAGTGGTGAGGGCGTGTCAAGAAGAAAAGAAAGTGTAAGGGAAAGATATTCAAGGCACAGTAAAAACAGGTTCCTTCTTCTCAATGTAGATGCCAGGACCTAAACTAGTGTTGCTGTCGAATAGCAATGAGCTGTAACTGATAAAAATTCATAGCAGGCTACATTACCTAAATTTCTTTTTCAAAAATAAGGGGGCCTCTAAACCTCTGCAAACAGTTTAGAAAAAAAATTCAGGATAATATTTTCAGAATGGAGAAAATCGCCCAGCCTTCATCTAAAAGACGGGACCATTTTAGCCGATCTGTTAAAACATCATCCTGAGCATTGAAAATCCCATCAAAGTTAAGCAAAATTAAAAGAAAATGAAAACAGGCCATACGGTGTTAAAAACTGGCCAATTTTGACAGGCATCATTAGCATCCCAGATTATAATGTTATGAACCTTGGTGTTTTGTGGATACTGTTTAGTATCTCTTTCCTTTAATGAACATTTTTCTGATAATTTAGATAATTGTTGGGTTACAGTGTCAGGAAAATCACAGCTGGAAAAGAGACAATTACAGATAATTTAGCCATGTCTCTGCCCTGAACTAGTATCAAGTACAGTTAGACCTTTCTGGAAGATATTTATCTAACCTTTTTTTCATAACCTTTTATGAAGGTATAACCTTTCTCATTAATATCTGGCACAGCCTAAAAAACCTTGTATTTTTCTAATATGTATTCTGAATTTTTCTTAAAAGGAAAAAGAAAAGGACAGTTTTCTTCTAGTCCAGTCTCCATGAACATGGAAAAAATCTTTCACAGTTCTGTCTGTATATTTAGTTAGTGGAAAACTATTATTCTATCCCTGCTCTTCAATCTTTGCATATTTAAACTTAACAAGCCCAGTTCTTTCAGCTTCTGTTCTTAGCTATTTTTTTGTTGTCCATGACTAGACATTACCTAGCTTGTCCAAAATCTTGAAATATGATGCCTAAAACTAGATGCAATATTTCTTTTCAGGCTCCATTAGCAATGTATCAGATGACATAACTGCCTTTTGTTTCTTTTATGTGAGATTTGTCATTTTTTTCCCATAGTATCACAGCAGTGCCTTCAAATACAGCTTGTGATTTATTAACCATTTACTGTGGTAATGTTTTGTAATTATATTCAGCTCTCCATCATCAAAGTCATTACTGAAAATATTGAATTATTCTGACTCTTTTGAGAGCCCACTTTAATTACTTGTCCACTTAGATAGCAAACCAGTGAGTGCAGTGTGTTCAAGCAGTTGTGCATTTAATTTATGGTGGTTTTAGTCAGACCATAGATTTTAGAATTATTATGAAAAATATCCTGTAAGTTAGCCGTTCCTAAAGTCAAGGTATGTCAATCACATCTGGTATTTCCCTGTTTGCAGTTGGGTTAGTCATCTAATCAGAAGAAGCAAACCAGGTGTTTTATATGATTTCTTCAGAAGCGGATGGTGGCTACTTTTAACACTATGTACCACAGGCAATTATAATTGTCTGATTGATTATATTGCAAGTATAACAATTTATTTAAGTATTTCCAACTTTTCTACTTGTGTTCAGAAAAGAAAATCTGCCATCATTTATCTATACATCTGTAGCCAAATTTGAGGATGGTAGAAGTTGTGGGAAAATAGATTTTCACTTTCATTTCAGGCAGTATGAATTCCTGAAAAGGAGAAGTTGAAACCTCGGTAGCTCATATTATGTTGAAATCTTCCTCATTAAAATTGTCTGAAGAACATCAATGTCAACACCTTAAAAAGGGATTTTTAAAAGAGAGAACTAGTTACTGGATTAAATGACTGACATATTGATGATAATCAAGAGACTGTGCTTTCATTTCTTTTAAATTCCAATGTAAAGGACAGGTTGAAATTCAAACTAAAAGGAAGGAAAAACATTTAAGATATAACTTTCCTCCCCATTTTTTTTAATAGCTTTATTAAATCTCAGTGAAGAATAGCCTCAGGGACATTTTTAGGACCTGGTAGGCTGACATTTTTTTTAGCTTTAGTGAACCTTGTCACATAATTGTGAATAAGTGCATTTCCGTGAAACTATTGCCAGTTAGATTTTAATTTTTTCTTGACTTACTCCCAGCACGTATAAAATACATTCAATGAATGAATGTAAATTTAAATTTAAATTTTAAAATTACAGATTAACAGGACAGTGAAATCCCAGATTCAATATTTTCTTTCAATTTAGCATATATCCAAGACACATTATGAGAACACCAAAGAAAAAGCAAACCAAAACATTTCAGAAGGCAAATTTAGGAAAAAATGGGAAAGTTAGAAGTGGAAAGAAATACTCTGGAAAAACTGTATGTATATATGTATACCATTATTTTGTTGGGTTTTTTTCTTGTAATACTATATTTTCTGACCCACTAGATTTTTCTCCACACATATTT
The DNA here is from genome assembly GCF_000737465.1 of Haliaeetus leucocephalus. Lineage (NCBI taxonomy): Eukaryota > Metazoa > Chordata > Aves > Accipitriformes > Accipitridae > Haliaeetus > Haliaeetus leucocephalus. Next base: position 322,776 of record NW_010973148.1, read on the forward strand.
GTTGATACTTGAAATTTTAGGGCATGATTTTAGGTGAAGATAAGAATAAAAGAGTAGCAGAGATAAATAGTGAGATAAATGTGTATTGCAGCCATAGCCCTTCCTTTTAAATACTCTATTTTTGTAATTTTTATTGTTTTCTGTAGATTAACTAGCAAGTCTTTTAAGCTCATATAATTTGCCTGATTGCTTATACATGTGACAGTAGAACAGCTGAAGACTAATACTACTCTGTAGCAACAGACCATGTTGTAGTGCAACTGTATTAGTTCCTAGCTGTGTTCTCACTATGTTTCTTTAAGGTGCCATTACGCTAATTGATTGCTTGGCTATATTTTTCTCTTCTTATTTCTGGTTTTGTTTTTTTGTTTTCATGTTTTGTTTTGTTTTTTTTCTCTCCCATAACTATTACCTTGTATAAAAAACATTAAATTAAACAGCAGAAAAAAGTTAAGTATAGTGGAACACCAGTTAGTGAAGATGTAGAAAGGTGTTATTAGTCTGGATGATGTTTTCTTGTCTAAAGTGCATACTTAATTGTTTGGAATTGTTTTTGAGTTTTAAACTGCAACCAGGTTTTGGACTTAGTATAGTAAACAATATTTTTATTCCAGCTGCTCAGAAAAGTTGATGTTTCCAAAGTTCTTTTTGATTACTGATCCCTAAAGACCATAAAATAGTAGAAAGGTAGTAAGAAAAATCATGTCTTTCCTTTCTTCTTCCTACCCAGTTGGAAAGTCACACCAAAAAATTTAAGCTCCCATAAAATTGCTGAACTGTAATTGTAAAGTACTAATTAAATAACACATAACATTGTCTTAAGAATATGATCAAAAGTAACATAATTATTTCAGGGTATCTTGTTTTTGAATAAACTTTATGTAATATAATAATTATGACTATAGTTTCAAAGCTTACACTTCCAGAATTACTACAGCATGAATCTCAAAAATTAGAGGCTGGTGCCCTAGGTGGTTCAAGTCAGATACCCCAATGGTATCTTTGCTGACTTAAGTGAGTCTTAGTAAATATGCTCCTCTTTAATACCTTTGTTGGCCTTCAGCATAGTTTGAAATTGAACTAAATTACAGAGATATTCTGAAGAGGGGAAGTTCATACATCGCCAGCTTAAAAAGACCAGCTACCAGCTGTTCCTTCAATGTGTGAACATTGCCTTTTTCTTGGAGCCCATGATATAGTGGTCCTATGAGAAAATCTGAAACTGAAGTGTGTTCTATATATAAATAGATCCTAGGGTGGGATGTGAGACATGGGATATCAAGCCATGTTGGATAAGATGTTTTTATATAATAAGAGGAGAAAGAGTTTTCAACCTAAAATTGTTTAGGGTAAGATGAGCATGGGAAGTTAAAGAGCTGCATTCTGACTTGCAATATGAGAGTCTCCCATGAAAAAAACTTAAAAATGAGATAAAATCTGCAACTCAAGCCACCTTCTTTTTTCTCCAGAGTTATACCGTCTTCTGATTGGGTTAACAGAAGCCAGATTTGGTCCAAATTATTAATTTCCACATGTATATTTTTCCTTGATATGACATTCTTAAATAAATCAACTTAGGTGCTAAATTATATTTATAAAACTTTCTAGTACATTATTGGGTCAGGGTGTGAACAGCAACTGCAGGCATAAGAGCTATGTAATTCATCACCCATTACAGGTCTGACAATCAACACCTTCCTGTTATTACAGTTAACTAGCTTAATGGTTGGTCAAATCTGCAAAGCTCATCTGGCTGTTTTCCAAAAGTCTGTTTTACCTAGAGTGTTGCAACAGAGTAAGCAGAAGCAGGTCTGTCATTCTTTGAGGAGGAACACATTACACCCTTCTGAACATTCAGTGTATTGCAACAGTGACAACAATGGGTGATAGTAGTCTTTCATTGGGTTTCTTAGTTAGTTTAACAGTAATATATATTTTTTTTAACTCATAAATGTTTGTGACAGTGCTCAAACTTGATAATTATGTTGCAAGATTAACACTTTATTCAAGGAATTGTACAGAGGATGTGTACAATGTACAGGCATTTAGATTCTGTCAAAACTAAAACCATCTTCGATGTGTTGGATTGGAAAACAAGTTTCTGAAATATCACTAGAAACAAGAGTTCTTATTTCAGTCATCTTTTCAAGAACTGAAACAACTCAGAGAAACTGATATCAGAAGACGTACACAGGGGAGGAATTTGGCAGTTCTCTCCATCTCTGCTCATTAGGCTCTAATTTCCTTAGACATGCATGTTTAAGTGAGATGCTCAGTTACTCAGATAAGCAATACATATGTCTCATCCTTAATCCTCTAGCAGGTATCTAGACCTCTTGATCCAATAAATACCATAATGATGGAAGTCTACCATGAAAACAAGCTCTTAAGGTAGGTGTTGATTCTGAGGAGTCTAGTGAAGTGTCAGTGAGGCACCAAAAAGGCAGGAATCTGTCTCTGTGGCTCCTTCCTGAATCACGGCATTTCACATCTTGCCCTACACAAAGTGACAACTACCCACCACCATTCTAAAGTAAAAAGGCTGCAGATCTACAGTTCCTCCTTCTCAGCACTTTTCCTTGAGAAGAAAACTTTTTGTAGTCAGTGAGCTTCTAGAGGAGAAGAAAAAAAACCATTCTGTGATTATAGTAATAGACTTCCAGCGTGACCTCTGACTGATTATTCCACTTGTCATCAGTGCTTTTCGAGATGGTGGGTCAGAGTGGCTGATGACATAGCATTGGAAACTTATTTTCATGTAACTGCTCTTGTTCTTAAAACCAAGATGAGTTCAGTTTTGGTAAAACATTTCACTTAAAGCCTTTAAGTCTGCAAAGCACTTATGCAAATGTTTAATTTTAAACATGTGAATAGTACTATTAACTTTGATGGGACTATTCACATACCTAAAGCTAAGGACATGCTTAAGTGCTTCACTAATAACAGTGAAGGAGGGGGAAAGAACACCCATGACCTCCATTTATGTTATTGCTTCATTATTTTTTTTTATTTATAGGCTCCTTTGTGGCATTTATCATCACAATATTGGAGCATGTCAAGAATATTAATGTTGCCATTCATTTGCCTTTGCTTGAAAACTGTTGTGCTTCACAAAAAAAAAAAGGAAAAGATGATTCTGTGGAACACTGGATGGCTTCTGTAGGCAATCATGACAAGTTCTTAATGCAATTAGGAAAAAAGCTATTAAATTTTCCCACAAGCCCCTGAGACTCTTAAAATCATAGAGATCCAAACTTTAGTGTGCTCTAAGTTTTTCCAAAATCCTAATTATCTTTTTTTTGTTGTTTTTTTTTTTTTTTAAGAAACACCCCCAAAGCAAGGAAATTCTGGAAAACAAAAATCTTCTGATCTTCTCTATTTTATCAAAGTACATGGAAGGAAGCTGTCATACTTTTAAAATATTTGTTTAGAATCTAGTAATCACTGCGTAATTTCTTCCTTTGCTATTCCACAGATGATATGTTATAGGTCCCACCCTGAGAACTCTCTTCAATGTTAAGTGTAGGACCCATGCATCTAATTCAAGAAATTCATATGGACTAAAACATTAGCAAGATAACAGTCCTTCATACAAAATGATAGCCATGTCGCAATGGAATAAATTTTGAAATCTAGTCTTTTGTACTCCCTGTTTTTCTTCCATTTGCTCCTTTAGCTAACATTGGAAATGCAAATTTTGATGGCTGACGGTGCTACAGGCTGATGAATGTGAGAACCAGAGGGCTGAATAAAAAGTAATGCCTAGCCTCTCAGGTGGAACTGCTGATTCTCTTGGGTGCTCCCCCTGAGTCTGTCCCCAATTCGTTACTGACAGAAAAGATTACTTAAATGTGCTTTTTACAAATGTTATGAACTATAATAAACAAAAATGAAATATGACATAATTAATCACTTAGGCAGGATGATTACAAATTCCATCAAGTTAATTGAAAACTAAGCTATATAGTTATCAAACTAATACTGTTTAGCAGAAATATTTGTGATAAATTTGGAATTATGGCCTATATTTCCTTGTAAGGGTGAGGTTTAAGCTCTTGGCATTTTCTGCTGAGGGCAATATCCAGTCAGTTAGGCAGGCTTCACAGAATGGGTCCTGTCCTTAGGTGGCTGGTGTAGACAGATCTGTGTTTCACCTTTGCTCTGATATATAAACTGACCGTGGTCAAAGAGTTGTACCACCATCCTGCTGTAGCTTCGGGTGTGTTGAGGAGCAGTTGGTAGTTAGCTTTGGTAACTGTGATTACCATGTGTCAATGCTTTCTGAGCCGGAGCTGACTGTTGGGCAGCCAGGCTGGACAGCACAGGCAGAATTAGCATGATATACCTGCGTGCATCCATGAGTACATGAAGTTCAAGTTTCCCAGCTCTTTCACTGTGAATTTTAATTTGGTTTATAACATGGCTAGCTAAATTTGAGTTTGAGATTCCACTACTGGAGAGCATCTAAAAGTTGCAATACTAAACCTTCATCAGCATTCATGGATTTAATGCTAAGTGTTTAGGAATTTTATCGTTAATTAGTCACAAACTGATTGTGTTACGGAAGCTTTAATTATTTTACTGACTAGTGGTTATATTAAATCATAAAGAGAATATTTTAGCTCACATATGTGAGCTTCACCTAGAAGTAAATATTCAAAACTTGTTCAATTCTATTTTATATTCTGCCATATATATTCTCATACTATTTTTATGTATTTTAACAACCTTGACTTCAAAAAGCTTTTGTTGTATATAATGGTAAAATGTATATGCTTTCTGAACTGGTTGCTAAGAGTAAGCAGTGGGTTTTTCCAATCTGGTCTACTTCTGAAGTTGTGCAGCATCAGATTTCCAGGGTGATTCTGATGTGAGACTCCAGCAAATGGAATGCTTTGCATGTTACCCTATTAGAAAGTGTTATGGATTAATGCAAAAGGTCAGTCTTATCACAGTTTGTGCAATACAGCATGCTACAGCACATTAGGAGTTGGAATATATCAAGGGCTAATGTTCTAATGCATTTTTTTCCTTAATAGAAAGACAAGAAACTAGAAGCTTTACATAATCAGGGTTAAAGGTTTCCGTAAAAGCTTAACACAATGCAAAAGTATTCTTTTTAAACATTTAAACCTGCAATTAGTGGTGTATCGAAGACAAAACTATGATCTTGAATCCCAAAGAGAAACTGGGCATGTTTTTAGATCAGAGATTTTTAGAAAAGATTTTGATTTGTCTCAGCATGGTTTTGTATGAGGAGATGTTAGAAATAAAATTTAGAACTTGTACTAGTTCATCTTCTGGTTAGCCCTGAGGTTGAATATTTGAGTTAACGTTTTGCTGTAGATCCATTTCCAATTTTAATCTCACCCAGATAGTGGACACAACTGTCTTTCAGTAGGTCTTTTTATCATTGAATAAGCATACAAGAATATGTATCCAATTTATTTTCAAAGCAGTTTTAACAGTTTACATACATTATACAAGCTTAAATACTTTGGCACAAGGTCTTCCATTCCCAACACTTTCTGTTAATATTATGGCTACCACTCAGAAAGTGGTTCAGTAATATCAGAGAGTGCTGTCATGGAACACTGGGACCCTACAGATGTTAGCTTATAATTTAAGTTTTTTTCATTGTTAGGATTTACTACAGGGAGCTTATTTTCTCATTCTGACTGTGACATCCTCAGCTTTTGATGCATGACGTGGGATTTAAGAAAATGGGACATATATATAATCTCTTTTTTACCACTATTAGGCTTTTTAAACAGTACTGTGTGGTGTTCTGCTGCACTGAATCCTATGACAAACAATTCTATTTATAACCTCTCAAAATTGATTTCAGAAATGGTGCACAATGTATAGTGAACAAGATATACATTATACTGGAAACATAAGTTCAGATAAATATCACCTAGTTTTATTAAAAATAAAATTCCTGCAAGAACAGAAACCTTAAGTAATGGTTTGCTCAGGAAAATCAGTTTAGTAAGTCATTATAATGCATCTTCTATCTATTTCAGGAGGAAGCTACTTCCAAAAACAATGCCAATATTGTGACTTTCTGGAATATTGTGCACAAAAATACGAGTTGCTGCTGCCAATTTTAGCTTCGTAGATAGTATGTAATAGTATCTAGTACATACTAAGAGTTCAGAATGAGTAGATTATACAGTTCTTTATTTTTATACTTTGCAGAGATAAAGTAGTTAAAATACCAGGTCACAGCTATTCCAAACTACTAAAGGTCATCCTTTCTCAGATTAAACTCATTCAAGAGTTGAGTTCTCATGCTGAAACAGGTCTTGGCATTTTTTAGTTTTTCATTGATTTTTTTTTTATAGACTCAAGATATACAATATTTAACACACACACACGACTGAAAAATTGCTGCATTTCCTAAAATGAAAAATAAGTATTCCTGAAATAAAACTTTTTGTTCTCCTCTCCCCAAACTTTCTCTATGTCATGGATAATCTACATTTCTATTTGAAGTAATCAGTATCCTGTATGAAGACCGCTGCAGTACAAACATTTAGTAATGAGATAGCACCAATTAAAGGATCTATAGGACAAAAGAATTATTAGGCAAATTTCTAGTACTGTACAGTTAGAAATTATGCTACTGAAACTTCGTACAGAAACTTCTGTATCAGTTATTTAAGTTTTATAGATCTATGAAGAACTGAAAGCAGTAAGTTTATTGTTGCAAGAATATAAGGAAAACCAATGTTGAGCATAGACAGTGATTGTTTAAGAATAGGCCTAAGCAGAGCAAGATTTGTAGGAATGTGTTATGGTTTTTATCTACCAACTTAAAAAGTGGAAAAAAAAAGAAAAAGGAAAAAAAAGATGTAAATACACTGGCAGCAGTGATATTGAATTGACATACTTTCTTTCAAGGCTGTAAACCTATTTTTTAACACTGTTCTGATAATCTAGTCTGACCTTGTCTTTAATAGCATATCTGACTTATTCTCAAAAAAAAAAATGCCTCACACATATGAAAGATAACAAGCCTTGGATGATATATACCATTGTCAATCAAATGTATAATCTTCTTAAAAAAGAATGCCAAGTATGTTTGGCAAGATTGTTTTTCCATGATGTCGTGCAGTTGACATTAATAATGCTTCTCATGTTTAATTCCAGAGAGATATGTAGACCATATCATCCTTCCTGTGATTTTGCTCAACATCCATGTCAAGTTGCCCAAGTTTGTCATTTTTCCAGTGTCTGTTCTCTGGAGCTTGTGGTGTACTCTACACTTTCTTCTGTTGACTGTCACTGATTTCTAAGAATGACTTTCAAACCATTCTTTTAAAACAATGAAGAGCTACTAATCTAATTTAGCACATTTTGAAAGCTGTTGTTTTCTTAGTGTCCATGCTGATACTGTAAAAGTGTAAAACTTGCTATGAATTGTAAGCTCTGACTACACCCTTAAGACTGGAAATAAAAAGAAGAAATATTCATCAAATACTATTTAACATTTGTATAGTTTTACCACTCTTCTTTACTAAAAAATGTGAATCAGTTTTAAGAATTCTTTTGTCCCTGATGTATACTTTTATAAATGTTTAATGCCAGTTTAAATGGTATTGAAATAAAAAGGCTAATAGAGTCTAGCTTTCCATCTTTTATTCCAGTGGTGTGGTGTTCATCTGCTGTTGCTGTTCCTTTTTTCTCTTTTCTTTGGAACTGTGACTTCTTTTCCTAATTTCAACAACAAAGATGTTATGCAACATTGCATGTTCAAAAGCATTGTATATTGAGATGTGTTTTAAATTTAAGCTCATAAATTTGTATCCAGTGACTACTATTATGGCATGCTTAAGAAGAGAAAAAGTGTATTTTTCTTCTTGAACAGTTTCCTTTCTGTAGGGAAAGGTTTTGGCAATTTTGTGTAAGACCACATCTTCTTATCAGAATAAGTCATTTTATAAACGACTTTTTCCAGGCACATTAGTAATGATAGTCTAAGTTTATAACTACAGGGTTTGAAAGACCATGAAGTTTACAGATTCAGTACCATTAATCAGTAAGACAATCTATCAAGCACAAATTATATACTTTGGTAAGAAAATACAGTACTGGTGTGACATTACAGAAAGGTTACCTGTGAGATATCATGTAGACATCTTAATTTATGGTAGCACATCAATTAAAGAAGAAATGGGAAGTGACACATCCTTGAGACTTGAATTCTAAAAGCATGATTGTATGTTGCCTGCTATGGCGGCCAAAGACTTGTGAGCCTAAAGCATGCTGCAGTCCTTGAATTGAATTAAGTCAATCAGTGTGGGAACACCATTTGCTGTAGGCAAAGGTTGCCTGTGTTCAGAAGAGACAAGATGCTGTAGTCAGTGGTTCAGAATTTTGATATCTTTAGACAGAAAAATAGATGGAGGTGGGAACAGGAGCTTTTAATCTATGAAACCGGAACATAAACCAAGCTATGTTATACTAAAGCTAGGCAGTTTCCCAACAGGATCCTCCTATTCTCCCCCTTAACAATGAAGATAATTGGAAGAACAGCTTAGCAAGATGATAGTACATTCTCTGTGACTGGGCATTTTAGTATGGTCAACCTTAAAAAAGGAAGCAACATCTTGGTGTGTGTGTGTGCTGAGGCAAACGTGAGCGTCACAATCACATGCATATAATTTATAATTTGTCCTGAAGCGGCTGTTTCCAAGAACATGAAGTAGTGCAGTTATGACATGAAAGATTGTTAAAAATGGGACTGAGAATTGCCCTGGACCTGACCTATGTGTAAATACAGAAAAGGGTGTCAAAATTCCTCAGCAATGCCAGCATTTAAAATATAGTCAGATGGCTATAAATGCCTCTCTTTATTTCAACTTAAAAAAACCCACCAAAACAAACAAACAAACAAACAAACAAAGCACACCATATTTGAATATTCAACCACATGAAAAAACTCCATGAAATTACTGAGACCTTGATCCATGAACCATAATTTGTTAAGGATAAAGTTTGCCTGGCATTAGTCTGATGTGGTAAGTTTTCTTCTAATGTGAAGAGCTATAGATTACGAAAACCGACTTTTGAAGAGTTCTGTCCAATCTTTTCCTTCTTTAAATAACGCATGCAGCTAGCTGTAGCCATTTGTTTCAGTTGAATGCATTGGGTTTGACAGGTCTTGTGCTAGGCATTTTACATCGTGTATAAAAAAAGAACAAACTGTAAAAATTTAAAATTTTGGAAAGGTAAAAAAAAAGATTTTTTTTTTTTAAATCAGTAAAATCAGATTTCATCAGACCTGTAAGGATATAATCTTAATGTTTTCACTGAAATCAGGATAAAGAGTGCAAGCCTACTGTTCAAATTAGGTTGTCTGTCATTGTCTTTTTGAAATACTAGTAATAGTAATTACACTAAACTACTTAACCAAAGGAAAGTAACCAGTTTTGGGGTTTTTTTCTGTCTGGATATAGGACTCAGACTTAATGAAGTATTATGTGGAAAAATAGGTCTAAGCTAGTTCAGAACTGAAAACTTATCAGACATCATCGATGTAGCAATAATTTGATTTCCTCTTCTAAGACATAACACAAAATAAAAATACACCTACTGATATTCCCTGTCAAAGTTTCCTTTTAGTCCTGGTCCCCTACAGGAAAACAGAAAGATGACAGACATGTTGTACAATCCCTGTGAACATTGCTAACTGTGTAGTAGTAAACGATAAATGATATTTTATTGCTGCTGAGGAACTGGCATTTGCCAACTGCTGCTTTTGAACTAATTGCTGTGATAACAGATTGCTAAACTGAATTCAAAGGTTCAGGTGTAGAACAAGCTGCGTTCAGAGGTAGTCATGGTAAGGGAAAAAATTGTTAGAAAGCCTATCTTATCACTCAGCAAAATGTTAATTTTTGCTGCCTCTGCCTGTGCAAATGTGGACATTATTGCTAATTTTCAAGTATTTTCTCTCTTCTAACTCTATGGAGGCTTTGGGTTTTTTCAGTGCTTTAGTAGTTATTAGACAGCTTTTGAAGTGACAAATCAGGACTGACATGATATTTTTATCACCAAGAAGAAAGAAACTGGAGAAATATTGAAAGAAAAGCAGCCTGAAACTTGAGGCCCCAGGCAGGAGGGAGCTGAAATAGAGTAGCTTTAGGTGAATCCACCCTAAAAGTACAAGGAGTTTTAGCATTATACTGGCACACCGCTGTCCTGGAGGGAGAAGTGGGCTTTGAAAGCAGAATTAGGAAAGCCAGTCTGACAGTTTAAATGCGAGATAAGTTAGGGCCTCAGTCATTGGTTCTGGCCTGCTCATAACAGTGTGACGATGCTCTAAGTTTGCATTTCTGTTCAAGGTCCAAGGCTATCGCTATACATATATACTGTCCTTTTACTGATTTTAACACGAAATTGAAATAATGGTGCATTAGTCCAACAGATGGACAGACTGGGTTAATTAATAGTTAAATGTATTTTTCTTCTTGGAGCAGGTATTTGTTTTGAATCGTGAAAGAGCAGCTCCTAGAAGGAGCTACAAAATATCATATAGCTAAAGACACAGAGATAGGTTCTGAAGCAGCAACAAGACTAGAAAGTCTTTCAGGCCATTAAACAAAGTGTTCACAGTTTCTATTTCAAGGTGGTTGAAAGAATAATAAATAATGAACAAAGAAAATGCATCTGTTTTTGCAGCTTAGCGAAACTCAAGGTTAGTCTTAATCAAGGCACAAAAGTCTACAGCGGTACAGGATCAGTGCAGTAATCTGTTTTGGCTAATGAAAGAGAAGGAGATGGCAGCTGTAGTCTCATGCATCAGTGAAGAAAAAGAGGAGAGAGATTACAGTGGTAGCACAGAAAATACTTGATATCTATCTGTCTGATACTTCAGGTTTTTGTCTAAAGCCATGTCAATATCTTTGGAGAGAAGCTAAAATTGAATGTCGTTGTTGTAGTACTCTTTGAGACATTTCAGCATTTAGTTCACTCAGAGTTATGCAACTAGAATGTTACATTTTCTACCTTTTTTTTAATTATTATTTTTTCTAGACTATTATTTTATAGCAGCCTTTCATGAATAAAATTACAAGTAGCCCTCAGGTGGAATAATTAATGTTTACCTATATTTGTGAGAAGATAAGTGAAGACACTTTGCATTTTTAGATTAGCATTATTTCTTTACTTGTGGATTAGCACTGTTTCTTTACTTGTGGATCTGACAGTAAATTTAAAAAAAATGTTAGACAGTACAATCTCCAAACAATCATTGACCCCCACAAAGTCAAATATTTAAGCATGTCTTCAGCTTGAACTGTATTTTTAAGTGCTCTGCTGATATGTAGTCATGATGAATTAAATGTTTCTCCTTTTTTTTTAAAGACAAATGTGTAGATATTAAGCAAATGGCTTTGGCCACTAATAAAAATCACTCAGCTTCATGATCATACATAAAGCATTTTTATACAAAGTGCAAACTCAGTAGCATTTACAATGTGCCCAAAGTCTTCCTAATAAATTAGGTCAGATTAATAGTTGATGTTATGCAGACTGACATCAGTGAAATTACATTAAAGATTAATTTGGCCCACTGCTCAAAATTCCGTTTTGAACCTCTAGGGTTAGACAATTTGCATTATGAAAAACTGATCCTGTATTAAGGTTACTTTTGAGTATGTATGTTCTGAAGTTTAATTCAAAGCTCAGATATATAAATAGACGGTTTGATCAATTTTGAAAAGGAAAAATTATGATAGTAATAACCACTGTGAAAAATGTCTCATATTCAGACTGGCTGTCATTCCTTTTTTGGACATTCTATAAAGGCACAACTTGTTACACACACACCTATAGTGTGAAGAAAACAACGGGTGAGGTTTGGTTTAAGATAGAGACTCTAAACTGAACACTAAGGTGACTGTGTATGAGCGGAGATCAGTAGATATCATCTACCCTGGTGCTAGCATGATCTGTGAAAGCATCTTTGTATCTAAGTTGGGTTGTTATGGTCTAACTAGGTGGACTACTAGATGGATGAAAAGCTGACTGGGCCGTTGTGGTTCAAGTGGAGTGATTAATGGCTCATCTTCTACCTGAAAGTCAGTTACAAGTGGAGTTCCTCAGGAATACTTGGACCTGTCCTGTGTGATATCCTTACAAAGGACCTGGTGGGATATCCCATGTAGACACCCTCATCAAGTTTGCGGATGACACTGATACATTTGAGGGCAGGGCCACCATTCAAAGGGAACTCAACAAGCTGGAGGAATGGGCCAAGAGAAACCTTTTAAATTCAACAAAGATAAGTTCTACACCTGGGATGGACTAAACTTCTGCAGTAGTTGGGCTGGTAACTTGGGAGCGCATTTGCTGCAAAGTGCTTGTTTGTCCTAATGAACAACAAATTGAATGTGAGTAAACAGTGCATCCTCTCAGCAATGAAAGCTAACAGCCTAACAGGGAAGTGATTATTCTTCTCTACTAAGCAGAGACAACATGTGGAAAAACGTGCTCAGTTTTGGTCTCCCCAGTAGAGGAAAAATATTTACAAATATATTTGAGTGAACTCAGAGGGTGGCCACCAAGGTAGTGGAGGGCTGGAGCACTTGCCTTATGAGGAAAGGCTGAGAAGCTGCGAGAGTTGGACTTGTTCAGCCTGGAAGTTACTTGGCTGACTAGATATGGAGTATATGAATCAGAAGACCATATGCAGGCAGTTAGTGCTATTTGAGGGTAGGGTATTTGAGACATCTGTGTAGATAATGTGACACAGGATCTATAGAAAACCTCTGTCGTTCTGGAGCTGCAGGTAGAGGCCAGGCAGGATATTATTGGACGTCTAAGATGGATCTAAAAGCTTATGTTTGAGCAACTGGTTGCAAAAACAATGACTAATGGGAGTAATAGGACCCCTAGTGAGTGATTGGTGGTAACAAGTGCACATGAAAGTAGCAATGATCAGATAGGGTAAGCTGGTAGCTTAGCTGAGAGACACAGTGTTAAGCTAACCAGTACTTACTACATTTTAATATGTGATGCTCAGTGCTGCCCAAAATGTATAACTGCAGTCATCTAGGAAAAATGTAAAAGGGAAATAAAAAGCGCTGGGAGGATATGCAACTTATTAATAGTTCAATATACTGTTAATAGTAAATTGTTATCAAGAAAATCAAAGAACTGAAAAAGAACAAAAGTTGAGGACAGGTTTAGCCCAAAGAGCTTTTATTTCACAAAGCTATAAACACCTGAAAAAGAAATCTAATAGGAAGGTTTCTCAGCTATAACTGTAAAGTTGTTAACTAAAAAAATTAATTGTCCTTGTACTACCATAAAAAAAACTATAGTTCATTGTGAAGCCAGGTTTCATATGTAACTTCTCGTCATACACCTCAGATTTTCCTACTGTGACCTTTTCTTAAATGTGCCATAAGTATCTTTGAGGAATACTGGGCATGTGCAGAGAATTACTGAGGAGGTGATGGCTAACAAGTGTGAAACAAATGATAAACCATTAATTATAAATCAAATTTCCTGTGAAACTAGACTTTTCCTGCACTTCTGTGTCTTTGAAAAATTTGGGTACAAAATTTAATAAACACATTGACAGTCTGAAAGCAAGCATATTAATTCTTCATCAGAGAAAACAGTATATGCAAAAAATTAAATATCTGGTATTCAAACTTCTATACTAAATTTCCAGTGACATTATTATTTGTATTTCAATAATGCATACAATCCCAAAGAAAGCCAGAGATGCTGTTGCTATAGGCATTGAACAAATACTTTGTAAGACACACTCTAATTCTTCCACTTTAAGGAAAAAACCTGAGAGGGGAGTATAGCATTGTTCCTCTTTTCTCAGTGCGAGCACTGGTGCAGAAATTAGATGGTTTAAGAGTTTTGAATTTAGGTCTCTTGAGTTCTGGTTGTATATACAGTCTCTCACCTGTCCATAAAGACTTTCACCTCTTTTGCTGATCTTGTTAGCTAATCTAGGACTTTTTGCTTCTTGCTACCTCTCAGGTTTACCGGCTGTCAGCTCTGGAATAGTAGATCTCATTAGAAAAGTTGCCATTCAAGGGGAGTATTTGGGGACGTGTCGCCTGAACTGCCTTAATTCTGAGAACCATGCTGTTTCTCAGTGACATGGTTCTAGTCAACTCTAAATCTCTTAGGAAATAAATCTCATCTTCCTGAAAATTTCCCAGTTTCCTGTACAAAAGTGCATTATTTTACCATAGTGTTGGCAAAAGGTTTAGATATTAGAAAATGGAGCCGCAATTTTTAGCTCATGTAAAATAGTACCATAAGTGTTAATAGAAATTCATGCAACAGTTCCTATAAGATATGTTAAATTTTTGAATCTTATGTATATTGGAAAGCAGAATTTGGAATAGTAAATAATTATTGAGCTTTGATAAATTTTGATAAACATTTACAGATAAAAATAATTCAAGAAAAGTAGAAAAACATTTATTATAATACCTATGAACTTTTAAATTTTATTTTGATTAAGTTTAGCTAAATATTTGTTTCTTCTTTAAATAGAATACTAAAAACCCCCAAAACCTAAGATATAATGAGAATCATATTTAGTGGAATAGGGAAATAGTCAATGTGAAAAAATAATATTTGGAGGGATGCAGTGCAAAAACATGCTTGAACTAAACAACTTTCCTTCATCAAATAGCTTAAAAAATCAGGTTTTGCATAACACTATTGATTTTTTGGTCACATAGGCCTTCTATTATGTCTGTAAAAATATTAAAATTAAATTCAAATTAGGATGGCTATTGGGCCTTAAGTGTGTTTAAATAACAGGAAGAGTATGAAGAAAGGACACATGAACTGCGTACTACAAGAGGAAAAATATATTCGTTTTCCACAGTAGGAAAAAGGGATGCATAGATGGGCATATACTTATTAAACCATTTTTTTCTTCATTGATAGCCAAAACATTGGAAACCTCCTGCCTAATGATGAGGCCAAATGAAACCCTGGGAGTGAGGAGTCCAAAGCCAAAGATGAGGAAAGATAGAAAGTGGTTATGAAAGCAGCTGTGTGTCTCTGGAAGAGATGTGATGCAATTCTGTAAGACATCTTTTAAGTACAGCAAGACATTGAATCAGCTCAGCTATACTGATTGATTGGATCATCACAGCTTCCATGATCCTGTCCTCTCACCCCAGTTCCAACCATGCAGTGCTACCCACAACTATCCCAGTAAAAAGAACGGGGTTAAAGAAAGGAGGATAAAAAGCTGGGTCAGCTTCCCAAACTAGCCTATTTCAGAGTCACGCGAGTGACAATGTGAGTAGAAGTATGGCTTTTCAGAGTTAGATCCAGATGCAGCCACCTCAGTTCATGTGTCTGCAGCATAGGTTTCTACATGTAATTCTAGTGTCTTTTATCTCTCATCACAGTCAATGGAGATCTCTGGTGGTCTTCAGTGCCATTTTAGATGGTGTGAGCTATTTCACCTTCACTTCATAACAGCTTTCAGAAGAGCACAGGTTTCCCACATATTTTATGTCTGCTGGTCCTGGCTAAGTATCTCAAATACCTAAACACATCCTGAGTGGCACTACATAACTATGCTAAGCCCACAAAACTCAGCCTGTAGTCAAATTATAACTAGTACCTAGAAAAGCATTCATCTTATAAAATACAGACATTCACTTCTGGATGACATAATAGCTTTCCATATTATTCTAATTAGATCTCCACTGGCTTAGACATAATGACTGCATATAGACACCTTTAGCTATCGACTTATGCACTTACAGTGTTGTTCTTAAACTGTCTTGATAAGGAGCTAATCTCACCCATGATGTTTTAGATGATCTAATAGATCTCTGTTGTCTGGAGGGGTTTGTCAAATTACCTACAAACTGGAAAATGAACTGAAAGAGGATGTAGCTCCTTCACAGAAAACCTTTTCTTTGATTCCTGCAGTAGTCAGAAAACCATCCATCTCAAGCAGAATTACATCAGTGAAATAGCTTCATGTACTACCAGTGTTTCCTCCTAATAAACCACAAGATCCAAAATGTAGCTAATTATGCAAGTAAAAAAAATAAATTCTTTATATATTAATTCTTCTAGTGCAAAATGAGTCAAAGAATCTAGCAAATGCTATAGCAACTTTTACATATAAAATGACTCCTCAGGTAGTATTACCTTCTAATAAAGTAAGGAAGTATAATCATAGAATCATAGAATTATAGAATAGTTTGGTTGCAAGGCACCTTAAAGATCACCTAGTTGCAACCCCCTCTGCCATGGGCAGGGACACCTTCCACTAGACCAGGTTGCTCAAATCCCCATCCAACCTGGCCTTGAACACTGCCAGGGATGGGGCATCCACAGCCTCTCTGGGCAACCTGTTCCAGTGCCTCACCACTGCGACAGTGAAGAACTTCTTCCTTACACCTAATCTAAATCTACCCTCTTTCAGTTTAAAGCCATTACCTCTTATCCTATCACTACATGCCCTTGTAAAAAGTCCCTCTCCGGCTTTCCTGTAGGCCCCCTTTAGGTACTGGAAGGCTGCTATAAGGTCTCCCCAGAGCCTTCTCTTCTCCAGGTTGAACAACCCCAACTCTCTTAGCCTGTCTTCATAGGAGAGCTGTTCCAGCCCTCTGATCATCTTTGTGGCCCTCCTCTGGACTTGCTCCAACAGGTCCATGTCCTTCCTATGCTGGAGTCCCCGGAGCTGGGTGCAGTACTCCAGGTGGGGTCTCATGAGAGTGGAGTAGAGAGGATGAATCACCTCCCTTGAGCTGCTGGTCACGCTTCTTTTGATGCAACCCAGGATACAATTGGCTTTCTGGGCTGCAAGCACACATTGCTGGGTCATGTTAAGCTTCTCACCAACCAATACCCCCAAGTCCTTCTCCTCAGGGCTGCTCTCAACCCACTCATCGCCCAGCTTGTATTTGTGCTTGGGATTGCCCCAACCCATGTGCAGGACCTTGCACTTGGCCTTGCTGAACTTCATGAGGTTTGCACAGGCCCACCTCTCAAGCCTGTCAAGGTCCCTCTGGATGGCATCCCTTCTCTCCAGCATGTCGGCCGCACCACAGCTTGGTGTCATCAGCAAACTTGCTGAAGGCACACTCAGTCCCAATGTCCATGTCACTGACAAAGTCGTTAAACAGTGCCCGTCCCAATACCAACCCCTGAGGAACATTGCTCATTACTGCACTCCACTTGGACGTTGAGATGTTGACTGGAACTCTTTGAGTGTGACCATCCAGCCAATTTCTTATCCACTGAGTGGTCCATCTGTCAAATCCATGTCTCTCCAACTTAGAGACATAGATATCATGTGAGACAGTGTCAAATGCTTTGCACAAGTCCAGGTAGATGACGTCAGTTGCTCTTCCCTTATTCACCAACACTGTAACCCCATTGAGAAGGCCACCAAATTTGTCAGGCACAATTTGCCCTTCGTGAAGCCATGTTGGCTGTCACCAATCACCTCCTTATTTTCTATGTGCCTTAGCATAGTTTCCAGGAGGATCTGCTCCATGATCTTGCCAGGCACAGAGGTGGCACTGACTGGCCTATAGTTCCCTGGGTCTTCCTTTTTCCCTTTTTAAAAATGGGGGTTGTGTTTCCCCTTTTCCAGTCAGTGGGAACTTCACCAGACTGCCACGACTTCCCAAATATGATGGATAGTGGCTTAGCCACTTCATCCACCAGTTCCTTCAGGACCTATGGGTGGGATCTCATCAGGTCGCATGGACTTGTGCACCTTCAGGTTCTTAGATGGTCTTGAACCCGATCTTCTCCCACAGTTGGCAGTTCTTCATTCTCCCAGTCCCTGCCTTTGCCTTCTGCTTCTTGGGCAGTGTGGCTGGAGCACTTGTTGGTGAAGACTGAGGCAAAACAGTTGCTGAGTACCTCAGCCTTCTCCATGTCCTGGGTAACCAGGTCTCCTGTTTCTTCTGGAGAGAGCCCATGGTTTCCCTAATTTTCCTTTTATCACCAATATACCTAAAGAAGCTTTTCTTGTTGCCCTTCATGTCCCTGGCCAGATTTAATTCCTTTAGCTCCTTTAGCTTTCCTAACCTGATCCCTGGCCTCTCAGGTACAAGAGGGGTGCAAAAAAATGCTGCCTTGTGTGTTCAAAGTCAATCCCATTCTGTTGAAGCCAGTTAGAAAATCTCCCCCCCGCCTTGATATCCACCAACCATTGCTACTGCATTTCAGTTGTTGTTACTGAAAACAATTCCTCATGTATATGTGGTGTGGTTAGTTTTCTGAATTCCAGTTATCCCTGACACATTTGACACACAAACTGTTATCAGAAGTCATATTGCTTCTGGAGGGGCATCATGTTTAGTTTTCTGGCCTACAGACCATACTACACCTTTGAGCGACTGACCAGGTTTAGCAGAAACTGAATTCAAACTCAAATGTGCAAGAACTTAATGTATTCAGTGGTACCTGATTTTATCACCTCAATTTTGCTAAAGGGATGACTTTATTCAAAGAAGTGAGGCACAGACATAAATGTCTGTGAGACAGAGGCTTTGGGGAGATTTGTAATGGAAAAACATTAAAACTGTAGTAAACACTAAGGCTCATATCAGCAAACAAGTCAGAGACATAAGTAAAATGGTAATCCTGTTTTCTTGTCCTGGTTTCAGCTGGGATAGAATTAATTGTCTTCCTAGTAGCTGGTATGGTGCTATGTTTTTGAGTTAGGTATGAGAAGAATGTTGATAACACACTGATATTTTCAGTTGTTGCTAAGTAATGTTTAGTCTAAAGTAAGTCAGGGATTTTTCAGCTTCTCCTGCCCAGCCAGCAAGAAGGCTGGAGGGGCACAAGAAGTTCAGAGGGGACACAGCCAGGACAGCTGACCCAAACTGGCCAAAGGGGTATTCCATACCATGGGACGTCATGTCCAGTATATAAACTGGGGGGAGTGGTGGGTGGGGGGATCGCCACTCGGGGAATAATGGGGCATCAGTCGGCAGGTGATGAGCAATTGCACTGTGCGTCACTTGTATATTCCAATCCTTTTAGTATTACCATTGTCATTTTATAGTGTTATCATTATTAGTTTCTACTTTTCTGTTCTATTAAACTGTTCTTATCTCCACCCACGAGTTTTACTTTTTTTCTTGATTCTCTCCTCCATCCCACTGGGTGGGGGGGAAGTGAGTGAGCAGCTGCGTGGTGCTTGGTTGCTGGCTGGGGTTAAACCATGACATTTCTACACCGTATATTATTTATTCCTGTGTTTGTATGTATCAAAGACATTTCACATCCCTTAAAAAACTTTTCTGCAATCAAAACTTTTTCTTAAAGTAGCACCTGTAATATTTACAGCACAAATATTTCTGTAAACTCTGGTAATGAGATTTTGAAACAGGAGAGATGAATGATAAAGTATAATTGCTTTTTTGACTCCAGAGATTCTTGGATAAATTTTAACATCTGGTACCATACTATATCCTGAAAGACCTACAAGGTTTCATGGCAGAAGCACTGTCATGATTCTGTAAGCCCAGGTCACGCTGTTGACATCTGGCTTATTTTTGATGACTTTTATTTCTGTAAAATGAGGTACTGTTTAACTTGGTTGCTTTAGATAAATTCCTGTGCTACCCTAAAAATAATTGCATTCAAAGGTAGATAAGCTTTTCTTGCTTCCTGTAAATAGAAAATATATAATTGGCCTTGCTGGAAAGATTAATGATTAAAAATTAATTTTTCATAATGCCTAGTAATCTGTCCTCTGAACCTACCATCCTGAGAGTGGTCTATTACTTTCGTGTAAGTGGTCTCTTATATTAAGTGCTTATTCTTATATAACTGTTATAGATACATTGGCTGGTTAAGTTAACCTTGGAAGATAATTCTTACTGGCACCTTGAAAGTTGTGTTATTTATCTTTTTCTCTTTTTAAGATTCAATCATCTGTGTCTAAGAGGTCATCAACTATTACATCTTCCCTTCATATTAAAAGATATCATATTAATATGTTAATATATGAAAAGTGTTATCTCTCTACAGTTATGAGTTTAATTCATTTTTGTTTGGTTTTATTGTCATTTGGCTATAAACTCACTGTTCTCAGTTATGCTCTGGTAATGTATTATCTTGGTATAAACCTCTGATTAATCTAAATTTCAGTCAATTACAAAAATTAACCTGTGATAGAAATGAGTTTTCTTTGAGTCATGCAGAACCAAATGGTTCTTCATTAGGGGACAGGTTTATTTTGCACCAGAATAAAAGAAATATTTTAGGACTAATACTTCTGGATAGAAAAATCTGCTATATGTAGTCACTTATTTTTGGCTCCTGTGACTTTCCAAAGAAAATTGTCATCTTTTTTTTTTTTCCTTTTTCATTCTGCTCTCACTCTCCTATTCCCTGAACACTTCTACCAACATGAGGACTCCTTGGTGACTGCTATGAGTTAATGCTTTGGAAAATGCAATACCAATGGACATATCTCAAGATCACAGATCTTGTCTACTGAACGTAACTATTTTGTTATGAGACAAAAATCATCTATTGAAGAGCAATGAAAAAAAAAATTCAAATAAGTCTGGTGCCTGTCTTTCATATGCACAAGGAATGCCCCCCAAGCTCAAATGCTATCATTCATGGATGAAAAGAGGACATGGAGGCTGGTGTAATTTATATATTTTATTCCTTACATGTACTACCTGTTTCTCATGAACTGTGGCTACTAAGTGGGTAGGGACTATAAGGCTTCTTGGATAATGCTGTGATAGCTATGAATGTATTTTTTCAAAATTTGAGTCTAATTCCTTGCAATGAGTTCTAGGACAAAAAGTCCTGTAGAATTACCTGTACCTGTTGGCAACCTACATAATGAATAAAAAAGAAATAAATGCAGAACTAGTTGCTAAAAAAACCTCCAGTAGAGATCTACATGAATATCTGCAATGTTGTAACTGAACATTTCTTTCTGACTGTGAATGAATAAGGAATGCTATGGGAGTGATGAAGACATAGAACTGTATATAGATTTCTAATAGTAAGATAGAAAAGATGATATTGAAGGCTACAGAATTACATGAGATGTGTAGCAGTGAAGTTTTAAAGGACTCCCTCAAAGTAATTTTGAGATTTTTTTTTTTTAAAACAAGCTTTATTTACTGTTATTTCTAGTATGGTTCATTATAGTTTTGAAATTAATTGTAATTTTTACAGATTGCTTTTAGCAAGAACAGGTATAATTTTATCATTTTACAGTTACTGAAGAGTGTTAGATGGTGGTAATTACTGCTCTTGCTATTGTTATTCCACTCCAGCATTCATTAATAAAAAAGACCAATACCAAAAACATTTAATGGTGTTTGTTATCAAATACAAAGGAGGCAGGCATTAACACTAGATCTCAGAGTCTCAAGTCTTCCTTTCAATTAAACAATAGAATTTTCAATATGTTAATTCACAGGGCATGAGATACAGTTTCTTCTTGATGAAAAAAAAATATCGTGGGTGATTTCAGTGGCATTCTCAGCCAATCAAAGGCAATTGAAAGAACTGGTAAGTACTAGCCATTTGATCAGGTCATCAGTGAAGGTTCAGCTATACATGATGTTATTCGCAGTTGTTGGGGAAGACAGATTACTATGATAAAATATCAATTTCTGATGGCATATTTTGAGACAGTGTGGACTTATATGTGACATTATGTTGTGACCTGTTTTCTATTTAAATAGTAGAACTGAAGCCTTTACTTTTTCTGCTTAGCCTTTAAAATTGCTGCCTTTAAAATTAGCTAACTAGGCTTCACATTTCTAAATGAATGTTAAAAAATTGATCAGTCCAAAGCTTTGCATATAAAATCCAAATTATTAATGTCTAAGGACTTCCATATTAAATACAAACTTTATATGATTTTTGAAAGAATATTCCAGTTTTGTTCTCAATTGGAGTCTTGTTTCTTAAAAACAAGCAAACAAACAAATCTAAACCCACCCAGTATAATAAATTTCACCTGGCAGGTATATCTCCAAACCAGAGGCTTCAAATATGGATTTTTATATTTCTGAAAAAGATACGTATTAGAATATTTTTTTGTTTGGTAACATGTCTCACAGGATTTCCTATCATTAGCAACTGGGTGTTGCTAAAAAATAAGCATTAAAAAAAATGGACTAGTTAAGTGATACTACAGTTATTGAAAATGTACTGCTGGAAGTTTGGTTCCTTTTATTTGTTTTTAGCCCTTGGGTCAGACAAACAGATTTATATTATTTCTGCTGATTAATCACTACAATTCAGATATTGAGAATGAAGTCATTATATATTAAAAACCCATTATATTTCATTAGAGCAGGCAATTTCAGCTACTGAAGAATGTCACATGCCCATGTAGAGCTAGCAGTGACACAAAAGATTTTTTTGAAAGTAACTAGATGAACCAGATAGTTTTTTGAGAATCTGAGATTATGTCAAACTGAGATTTGAAAACATGAACATGTGGGAATTCAAACTTCATACCTCTTTCACCCTACTTTCACACATCTAAATCCTCATAATCATGAGAAATGATGACAACAAAAAACCAAAAACCAAAACATTAGGACAGAAGGAACATAAACGAAATCCCACAAATCACAAAGTGCTAAATGTTTTCCTCCAGCCCATAAGAAATTTAAGAAATACATTGCAAACAACAACAACAACAAATGCATGGTAGAGAACTGGAGGAATCAGGACCACTGTTGATGTCCTCTGTCTCTGCATTAATGGGAAATTAATTTATATAAATATGTAAATGATCCTGTGATAATATCACATATTATTCAGGTAAGCAAGAAATTAAACCAAACTGATTATCAACATCAAACACATAAGATCTCAATAACCTTCTAAATAACCTCGTAGTTGTTCTTGGGCTAGGGAAGGATCTTTCTTGGTTTGACTTCATATTTGGGGTTGTTTAGTTATAAGCAAGAGATGTTGCAAGCAAATGGAGAATTTTTGGAGAATCAGAGCACTGTCAGTAACAGAGTGTTTACACTTGGCCATTAAGGCAAACAGTACCCCAGAAATGAATCTGCAAAACCCCTTCTGTTTCCTATGGTAATTATTAGAATTCTTGAAACAAGAAAGTGACACAAAATCATTAAGACAAAACATATACAATCATTAAGATAAAAATATTTCTTGTGGCTACATTCAGGTTTGATATCAAAAGATGCTTATCTGAACTTTATAATTCCAGGGTCATCAAAATCTCTTCCATAAATTTTCATAGAATCATAAAATCATAGAATAGTTTGGGTTGGAAGGGACCTTTGAAGGTCATCTAGTCTAACCGCCCTGCAATGAGCAGGGACATCTTCAACTCGATCAGGTTGCTCAGAGCCCCGTCCAACCTGACCTTGAATGTTTCCAGGGATGGGGCATCTACCACCTCTCTGGGCAACCTGTGCCAGTGTTTCACTACCCTCATTGTAAAAAATTTCTTCCTTATATCTAGTCTAAACTATCCTCTTTTCGTTTAAAACCATTACAGGCCCTCCTAAAAAGTTTGTCCCCATCTTTCTTATAAACCCCTGTTAAGTACTGAAAGGCTGCAATATGGTCTCCCTGGAGCCTTCTTTTCTCCAGGCTGAACGATCCCAACTCCCTCAGCCTGTTCTCATAGGAGAGGTGTTCTGTCCCCCTGACCATTTTTGTGGCCTCCTCTGGACCTGCTCCAACAGGTCCATGTCTCTCCTGTGCTGAGGACCCCAGAGCTGGACGCAGTGCTGCAGGTGGGCTCTCACCAGAGCAGAGTAGAGGGGGAGAATCACCTCCCTCGACCTGCTGGCCACGCTTCTTTTGATGCAGATAGTATTTTATCAAATGCTATCTTAGAACAATTAAATTAATTGTCCCCACTGACCTGTATATAGGCTTATCTGAAAATTTATTTCATGATTGTAAATATTTTTTCTTATGCTGTCTGGATATATAATCATAATCAATTTATAGCTGTTTGCTTTGCACCAGCATTATCTTCCAATTTAATTAGTTCTTTCTCACTTCTTCCACAGCCCCAAATGTTTAGCTTAACAAAATTAAATGACTTCTCATATAAACAAGTCAAGTCCTTTAACCTCTTTTCATAAGTTTGGTTTTCCATTACTGTAATTATTTTGGCATTTCTTTGAACCTGTTTCAATTTAAGTTCATTAATGTAGGTAATCAAAACTGCACATTACATTCTATATGAGGCCTTAACTCTACTTTTTAGAGCCTTATGAATATAGAAGTGGTTTTTTTTTTCCAATCTTTTCTGTTGCTTCCTAGAAGTGTGATGCTTTTTTAAAAGGTTTGTTACACTGATAGCTCAAAATCATTTTGTAGGATTTGAGATAGGAAAAGATGTGGTAGTCTTCAAGTGAAGCAAAGGAGACCTAGGTTCGCCTAAAGGAAAACACTCTAATGCAACATCAGAGTAAATGGTTTAAGGACCTGTGAAGAGAAGAATTTCAAGAACAGCTTAGACAAATATCTGTCCAGATGCTTTAATTCTTCTCCCTCTTAGTGGGGGAATAGACTACATGACGTCTTAAAGACCCTTTCATTGTTACGGCTCTGTAATAAAACACATTTCTGTAGTATCTCAGTAACTGTTTATGAATCATGTGTTTTATTATTTACAGCAGAAATTATTCTTAATTTTGAAGTGAATTCTATTGCAAATTACTCTTCTGAATCCTTGAGAAACTGGGGTGAAATTATCTATCTTTAGTCTGAAAGATATTCTGGGACAGGTGCTCACAACTATACTTTTCATTTATGTATATGATCATCAGATTCCTGACTTTACAGGATTTTTCCATCCATCCATTTCTGTTAATATGTAATTTCTCTAGCATTTCTAATAGATGTGATCTAATGAGGGAGACAATCCCTTCCCTTGATCTATGGGCTGTGCCCCTGTTCATATAGCCCTGGAGCTGCCCGGGCACGCCATGATAGATGTTCCCACCACCACCCCAGAGCCTTTTCTAAAAAGCTGCTCCATTTCTCCAGCCTCTCTGGGTCATGTGAATGGCAGCCCTGCCCTCAAGCATATAATCCGATCACCTCAGTTTGATGTCATCTGCAAACTTGATGAATATGCTCTCCATTACCTCCTCTAGTTTGGTGATGAAGGCTTTAAACATAACAGGACCCAGGATAGACTCCTGTGGTACAACTCCTGTTAGAAGTATCTTGGTAGAGTACAATCCATTACCATCTGGGTCCAAACATCAAAATACTTTTTTGCTCATCTAATTTTTCACTCATCCACTGTAATATCCTAATTTGTCCACAGGAATGTTATGGGAGAGAGTGTCAAAAACATTGCTGAAGTCAAGGTATTGGACATGCACTCCTCTCTCCTCATCTACATATCCAATAATTTTATCACAGAAGGCAATCAAGTAGGTCAGGCGCAACATACCTTTGGTAAATCCATGTTGACTGCTCCCAGTCACCTTCTTCTGCTTCGTGGGCTTCAAGGATACTCACTCCATGATTTTTCCAGGGATGAAAGTGGGACTAGCTGGCCTGTAGTTGCCAAGATTGACCTTTTGGCTTCTTTCGAAGTTGACTATGACATTTGCTTTGTTCTATTTGTAAGAAATCTCTTCCAATCTCCATAATTTTTCAAAGATAATGGAGGGTGGTCATGTAAGGACATTGGCCATCTATGACTTGGGTGCAGTTTGTCAGGTCCCTTGGACTTTCAATTAATCCTCATTTACTTGATCCTCATTTACTGCTGCTGTCTTTCCTCCTTGAACCCTGCCTGCAGGCACAGATTTCAGATAATCGTTCCAATTTTGTTAATTCTAAAATCAGATTTTTTTCTACAGAACATTTGCAGTTATGAAGTGTACTTGTTACCGAAATACTCAATCCAGCACAGGACTCCTAGCTTGAAAGTTCCCCAGACATTTAATTTTAGTCACCAAAGCATGCTCTGCGATATACTCTGAAGTGTCATAATTACAAGAGTAGAATGTTTTTCTCGCTCATGAATCCCTCTGCTTCAGGAGGAAGATTTTTACTTGCAGCATTTCATAGCCTGGTGACCACGGTTATAAATTTGGTCCATTAGATTCTTACAGCCTTAGTCAAGTACCTGGGACCCCTAAATTCTATTTCAGTTTTCCAAGCCCCTGGCTATTTTTCAAAAAGTGTTCTGAGAGCAACTGAAGCTCCAAGTGGGTGATGATGAAGTAATTCTTAAGAGTTGTCTGTATTCTCAGTGAAAGAGAGGGACATGTGACATAAGAGGACTTAAGGGCACCAAAACCCCCTGAATGTAAGTTCCATAGACTCGGGAAGAAAGGAAGAACATAACTTAAATGAATAGGATGTCTTTTGACTGGGAAATTATGAGATTATGTTAAGTGGATTTCTTCCTGTTGAGGCCGCAAATAAAACTTCATTGACAAACTGCCAGGATTCGACATGTCTTGCTACCATTTGCTGTGTTCACTTCTCTTATGCCTTTGCTTTTACTTGCAATTTTTTGGAGTATTGGCTCATGATATTCTTTTTGTTAGAGCTGAAGTCAAAAAGGCTTTGAACATTTAAATGCCTTCTGTCTCATTCAGTAGCTCATCTCATAAAGGAACATCTCAGTGTTTCCCATAATCTCTTTTTAACTTGTACTGTGCTTAGAGAACTTTTTATTGCTGTTAATATTCACTGCCAGTTTTAACTCCTTAGGTTTTCTGAATCTGCACCTTACGTGCTTTTATTGTTCTTTCATAGGGCATTTTGTTGTTACTGTTTTCACTTTTTCTATGATTGGCTTTTGCTTTTCAGATTATTAAAGAATTTTTCATTCAACTACATTGGTTTCTGACCTCCTAATCTTACATTTCCTTTATATGTGTATAGTTTACCTCAGAGCTTTTAATATTGTCTTTTTTAGAAATATCACTTGTTCTACACTTTTTTCTTTAGATTACTTTCTTCACAAACATGTTCTCAGGCTTGTTTAAGTCCATTTTCTTGAAGTACAAGAAATGCTTTTTATTTACTTTCTTCAGAAGTGTGAAGTCTACAGTTTTTTATCCCTCTTGCTTACTTGACTCTCTGCCTTCAAATTTTAAATTATTATGCAGAATTAACTCTAAAAAAATTCTGAGCTGATTCTTGTACTTTTTACAATAAAAAATGTCATCCCCAATGTGTTCCAAGAACTCGCTTGATACTTTCAGTCCTGTGATAGTAGTTTTTCAACATCTATCAGATAGTTAAAGTCTTCCAAACTGAATTGCTTTTCAATCAATGGTTGGTGCTTCTCTTCTGCTAAATTTGACTTCAAAATTTTCATTTGAACTTCAAAATTTTCCAAACGAACTTCCTGGTTTGTTCAAAATGAGAAAGTTAGAAAGCTTGATTGGCATTTTTGCCATTGAAATATTCACTATAATTCTTGCTACATTTCCTGTGTTTATATTTCCTTTACCTCCATGCTGGGCCAGTTTATACTAGACTTAATGTCTTGCCACAAACAGACAAAATAATATCAAACATAACAAAAATACATATAGCAACTACAAAACATTCCTCAACTTTCTAGAAAACATTCCTTATTACCATGCATAGAGTAAAACAGATTACCAAAAGACTTCAAGGTGTTACTCAAAAGCACTTTGAAGGAATTTGTAGTCATGTACAATTTTGGAGTGAGTGGCTTTACAAGCACCAACGCAGTTACTGCTTATTATGGTCACTAAGGCTTCCATATTTCTTTGCATTCTCTATTTAAAAATATATCACTCAGATATTTCATCTTTACGGGGAATGTCATATGGTCCAAATTTTTGCACTGTAGATTTATTGTTAGTGTTCCATTAAAGATGAAAGAGAACTGACTGATGCATCTAAACACATGACTCTTGTACCATTTAAAATATCTCTAGGCCATTAATTTCTTATGCTCTTCAGCTATCATTCCAGGATGGCACAGTTATTTACTGGGCTGTATCTGCCAGCTCAACAGAAGTATCTGAGATAGTCTAGTGCATCTAGAATGGCACTAGATGCCAAGTCTTAAGCAACTGATTTGCTGTCATTTTTTTCAGGCTATCATCTGACTATTCTCCTTTTAGCTAACATGCATTGCTTATAGACCAAGCTTCATTTAAAACTCCTCCAGTTATCTTTCACACTTCTGGACAATTGCTGTGTTTTCCCTTAGTTTCTTTCAGTTGTTCCATTCATCACTGAGCAGTCATTCAGGAAATAAGAAAAAGAAAAACTGTGTTTGCTAGGGTTTTTTCTATGTACTGAGTTTTAACTTCAGCATTGTGCCTTTATGCGTGTGAACACAAGAAGAGTCCCATGGATTGGAAAGTAGCAGAAGGAGGTGTCAATTCAGGGGAGTGTGTAACTCTGGCCACTTTCTTTGGTTCACCTCCTTTTAACTCCCCCAGCATCTATAACTGTTGGATCAAGGATTCTAAAAAGTATGACCCTGCCTAATCCCTTTATCATCTGTTCATGGACTTGTTGTTAGTAAACCTGCTGATATCTCTACAGCCTCCTGTGGTGATAAATTCTGCAAGTTCACTATCCGCTGGGAAGAAAAAATTCTTTCTTGTGGTTGTTCTGAACTAGTCTCTCACAAGTTTCAGTAAGTGCAATAAGTTCCGGTATTGTGTGTTTTGATAAATTATGGTTCTTCAATTTCCTATTCACTACCTTCATTTTTTTCTAAGTCTTGATTCCTCAGCCTTCTTCTTTCCAAATTAAAGAATATCATATATTTTTTCTCTCTTGTAAAGTGGTACCTCCATCACCTTGTTTGCTGCTCTCCTCTTTACCTTCTATAACTCTACTGTACTCCATTTCATCCCTCTTGAGATGCATACACCAAATCTGTACACAGTACCCAATAAACCAGTCCAATAAGCTTTTTCTTAGTGGTAAAGTGAGGCCCTCTCTTTTGTTGTCTCTTTCTGATGATGCACAACATTTTGCTACCTTTCTTTGCTAGCACGTGCAGTAAGACAATGACTTCAAATAACCTTAGGATCTCTTACCTGAGCTGTAACTACCAGGCATAATTGACACAGTCCTATGAGATACTTCAGAAATCACACTTTGCAGTAGGGATACATACCAGGTTTGGATTGCAATAAAGAACAATGTGCAGGAAAAAATCTTGATGTTAATTTATAAACAGAGTTTAAATAACCTGTTTTAAACATTCTTAGAACTTGTGAATGAATATTATTACTGGAGTTGCTGCTTTAGAGTTATATTTCCTGGTGTTTTCCAGAGACTACATATGTTGACCTGTTTGCTTAAGCCTAATTTCAAGGGGCAGAAACATACAGACATATATAAGTCTAATGGTAAGAGAAGATGAGCACTGGGAAATATTTAAGTGTCTGAATACGCACTCTTGTAAGTGTGTAAGTATGTGATGGTCATATCAGGATAATTAAAGGTTTACAAGGATCTTCTATTAAAACTTTAATGAAATGAGTCTGGAAAGATCATGCATCATTAAGGACATCTGTCATGTGGTGTGCATGCGAGATCCTTGCCGAGTGGCATGCTGGAAATGAAATAAATTAACAATGTGTTCCAGAAAGACAAATGGGACAACAGCAAAGTGAAATGTGGGGTAAAGCCAGAAAAGGACCCTTCTGCATTAATATCTTCAAAATAACAGTGGAGGATTGGTACTTTGGCAAAGAAATGTATACTTCCGTTGTGAATGAGTGTCATGGATGGAGTGACACACTTCACTTGTAAAAGAGAAGTAGCAATATGTTTATTAATATAAACCAGCAATTTAACAAAGATTGATAAAAAATGTGACAGTGATTTAACAAGATTTGATAGCAAGGTTCACTTGATATTTACTGCATAGAAGACAGGGTCAGACAAAACTGTCAGGGAGACCTTCCCGTTGAGTCATGAAGTTCAGAAAGGACCCCTTGGTGCTCTAAACTCCTTCTCAGACAGGAGTTTAGGTGGAGCTGGATCCAGACTTAGTCCCAGATTTGGTCAACAGTTTATGTCTAAAGGATTATATATGTGCAATCAATCCTTTACATCACTTAGCTAAGATTTCAAAGTTTAGCATGCTATTATTCACTTACCGAGAATCTGTTGTGGCAAGGAATCTCTCCTCGAGCAGTAACCTTGAGCGATGTCCCTGCTCATGGGTAGATCCTGATGTGCAGCCTGCTGCTGTGCAGGAGAGCTCAACAGGCCCTGGGCTGTCCACTACTTATGGAGCAAGATAATTGACTCATAGTCATATTTGCATACTGACTACAGATGTTAGCTTCTTCCAAATTTGGCTTGAGTTGGACATGGACCAGCACTGTGGTTAGGTGGGGACATGGCTCAAATTAGCCCTTGGTTATTGTGTTGTTATCTGTCTCTCTTGAATCCAGTTTGAGCCAGATACAACCACCACTGGTGGTTATCACTTGAGCAGGGTTACGGGAAATCCAGGTCAGGTTGGCAGGGGCCGGGGTGGGGAGCACACTGCCACAATGAGTGATTTAGATCACTTGAAGAATCACTGTCAAAGGTATTAGTAAAAGTGATTTTTAATGTGAACTTGTAAAAGTACGACTTAACAAAGTTCAATGGCAAGGTTCACTCTATTACTTACTACATGGAAGAAACATACAGAGGAAAATCGAGTTAGAATAGATGTAGAATGATTTACACAAGTAGAAGAGATGAAAAGGGTAAGGGAGACCCTCCCATTGAGTCAGGAGGTTCAGACTGGACCCCCTTGCTTTCTAAACTCCTGATGGAGCTTACGTGCGGATAGATCCAATCTTAGTCCCAGACTTGGTCAATGGTTTGTGGCTAATGGAAGGGATACAAAGGGTAAGGAAAACCTCCGTTTGAGTTGCTACATCAATTTGTTGGGGAATGAGTGATTATGGATCCTACACAACCTTGAGATAGCAGCAATTTAAGATTTATTAGCCCTATTACAGTAAATCACAAGATTAGGTCATATGATTTTTAACAATACTTAATCATCAGCCAATTATCAGAGTGATTTAATAAAATTTGCTGTAATCAACACTACAAAGTTTCCTAAATTGAATCTCACACACACACACAGATATAGAGGTTAACCTATGATCAAGATTTTTCTGTCTTTGCCAATTGTAGTAAATTATTGGTACAAGTGATCTTTCAAACTTTGTGAAACCTAATTGTAGTGAATTACTCACTATTCTCCTTTGTCAGCATTTGTCAGCAGATGATCTTTGACCTCTTCTTCTTTGTCAGCATCTATCAGCAGACAATCTTCAAAATCCTCATGAAACCTACCCTGAGAGGTGTCCCAACGCAGGGGAGATACTGGGTTACAGAAAAAGTTGTGGAATATTATTGTATCAGGTAATTATTTTTATTGATTTTTTCCCCAAAACAAATTAGCAATAAATATAGTAAAAATGTAATGTTTACTTTTATAGACATTCAGTACTTTTATAGACATTCAGAAAATGTTCATGAAAATTAAATCTTCACAGAGCATTCTTCCATCTGGAAAACCTTTTAATAAAACTTTTGATCAACAAAAATGCTGACTGTTTCTAGTATATCAGACATGAGCTGGCAATGTGCACTTGCAGCCCAGAAAGCCAGCTGTATCTTGGATTGCATCAAAAGAAGCATGGCCAGCAGGTTGAGGGAAGCGATTCTCCCCCTCTACTCCACTCTCATGAGACCCCACCTGGAGTATTGTGTTCAGCTCTGGGGTTCCCAACAGAGGAAGGACATGGACCTGGTGGAGCAAGTCCAGAGGAGGGCCACAGAAATGGTCAGAGGGCTAGAACGCCTCTCCTATGAGGAAAGGCTGAGAGAGTTGAGGTTGTTCAGCCTGGAGAAGAGAAGGCTGCAGGGAGACCTTATTGTGAGCTTTCAATATATAAAGGAGGCTTACAAGAAAGACAGAGAGATATTGGGGCCTGTATTGACAGGACAAGGGGCAACGGTTTTAAACTGAAAGAGAGTAGATTTAGTTTGGACATAAGGAAAAAATTATTTACAATTAGGGTGATGAGACACTAGAACTGGTTGCCCAGAGAAGTTGTGGAAGCCCCATTAGAATTGTTCAAAGTCAGGCTGGGTGGAGCTTTATCTAGTGAAAGATGCCTTTGCCCACAGCATGGGGGTTGGACTAGATGACCTTTAAAGGTCCCTTCCAACCCAAACCACTCTATAAGGCACACATTAGGAAGGGACTGACTACAAAATCCTGAGTAAAATCTTCGGGACAACTAGTGGAACTTTAAAACACTTCTAATTTGCTGAAGCAAAGATGAATGTGAAATTGTTAAAGATAATAATCTTAAAACAGTTCTAATGATCATATAGAACTGAAGATTATCTCTCATTTTGTGGGCTGCAATGATTACATATCCATGGTGAAGTAATGTGTAGTTCAGTGACATCCAGTGCTGGCAAAGTATTGATCTTACAAAGTCAGGAGATCTGACATATAAAATATAGAACTACTGAAGTTTGGGGATAAAAGATAGGCTTGTGATCAAACTTGATTAATAGATCCAACTTTTTTAAAAAAGTATAAAAGCAATTATGCTAATGAGTGTAGACTTAATGAATTAATATCCTTTGACAGCATGCCAGCCGGAAGTGGAGAGACAAGTAAGCTCATGCAAAATTAATTGTCCTTACCTTCTGAGACAGGGAATAAAAAGTAAGGAGTCACTTTTAGTAAAATGAAAATTCAGGATAACCAGCAGTTCCAAAAGATTTTTGTTTTGTTTTGTAAGATATTCAGACAGTTGTGGCTCTCCATTGCTGAAAGAAAAACTCTTGTATTCAAAATCAGAAAAAAATCCTTTATGTCAACAGAAGGAAAACAAGTGTTGCACAAAAATTGCAACAGAACTTGAAGAACCTACAAATAAGAAATTAATTAATATATTATGGACAAACAGAACAACTGTCAAAACCAGAGCAAAATAAGTTGCTTATACTTTAAAATGTTCCACTATTCTCCGCCATGGTTTTGACCAGTATAGAATGGATGGTGCATAAGACAGCTTGTATGTTTTAATCAGCTGTGGAGCCAAATACAAATGGAGTGCACACCCACATCTACAACCATGAAACATTCCTTAAGTTATGTCTATTGTGTAAAATAAAAAGAACCAATATTAGTTCCTGGCTCTGAAATCAAGGAATATGGACTTGTTTACATCAACACTATGTTTCTTTAGTGGTAGACGTAAAATTAGTCTAGACATAACCCCTGGATTTTGACTGTCATTAAAGTCAAAAGTCTGGGTTAGTTGCAAAGTAAACTCCACCATTTTGCTTGTGTTTGTCTGTTTCTTTCTCCACACAATTTTAATTTGGAAGCACCAAACCAGTATCCTGACTGCTGTCAGACTTCCACTTGTCATGACAGATGGGAGGTGTCACTGAAGATGAAGACATTTGGAGAACAGCTTTGTGACCCAAGTATGACTCATAGTCACTTGCTGCATATAGAGAAATGGCCACATACAATAGTTTTTTAAAAGTCTGGCCCTATCTCTTCACAAATGCTACATCACTTACTGTCATTTTTTTCACCCTCACATTCCCTATTTTCTGCTGATGTCCAAAAAGCCATGATTAACACCAATGAGATTCAGCAAGGCTGGTTAAAGAGAAGTGAGAGAAGAATTTGAGTTAATTTGTACTATTTGTGTTTGCAGTAGAGTGGTTTAAGAAAAAAAAAAGGTGTTATTTTCACTTTTTTCTCTGAGCTATTTTTCATGTACAAGTCAGGACAGAAGTAGTTACTGGCAAAAAATTCCAATCTGGATTCTTACATTCCTGATACATTTATGAATATTAGCTGTTACATAGGAAACACTACTTCACTCTTTCAAATTTTATAGGTCTATTTTTCCCCTCAATCAGATTAAAATTTCTCAACACAGTTGCGGAAGGGAATTTAGCTCATAATATTTACATTTGCATACCTCTTCTGCTTTCATTAGCAGAAAGTAATTTTAAGCATGGACTTGTATATTATATCATCTATTGATATATAGCAACCTGAAGCATAAAGAGGATAGGAAACTGGAAATTTAAGTATGTTCTGAGAATAATTTTCTGAGCAGCTGTCTGCAAAAAAAACCCCAACAAAACCCACTTGATTACTTCAAAGAACATGGTGAAGATTACATTAACACCCAAGTATGACATTTTTTTCAACAGAAGCAATAAATTTTCTGCCATAAAGAAAAGTTAATCAACAGGGGAGAACACTCTTCCCTTATTGGAAAATAAAATTGCAGCTTTTTGATAAACTGATGAAATTAAATTAGAGAAAAATTTATATCTCTTGTGTATCACTTGCCTAAAATGCATTATGCTTTAATTAATTGCTAACATCTAAGGAGGAGCATTTCTGGTTTTGAATATACCACCAAAATAGAAAAAGGCACTTATTGCCTCTTCAACTATGCCTACACTGATGCAGCTACAACTTCTGCTCTGCTTCTCATGGTAAATTAATCTATGGTCCTCTCTGCTCCTACATCTAGACTGTTCCCAGCCCCTAAGGTGGCACGTTGCTAACAAGTTGAGCCTGCTTGTGATGCACTGAAATGCTTTCTGCAGCGGGCATTGTCCTCCATGGCAGAAGAGATCTGATCCAGATAAGAAGGTTTAAAACATACTGAGAATGAATTAGCAGAAACCAGAGGAGAGGAACTGCAAACAGAATTCATAGCAGGAGGTTTAAATGTGTGTGGTAACATCAGGACCTCATCTCCTATCTAGTCTTCTAACTACATCTGTGAGGGTTACACCCAAGCCTTGCTGCCTTAGCCTGGATTCTGTCTGGATTTATAAGGACCGCAGCCTACATTTTCAAGCCAGCCAGTCCCTGGAAGAGTGGGCTAAAAAAGTCTGGCATACCTAGTCTTTGGTGATAGATTCTCTGAAGAAGTGGGCTGGAGCACAATCAGAGCAAGAAGCCAGTCTGAGAAGCATTGGGAAATATTAGTGCTTCATCAATACAAAGGAAATTTTGGAGCACTACATACATAGCTAATTTAGGGGTCTGTAGCAACATCAGCAACCAAAGATGATCTGAAGCTGGTAGTAATGGCAAGGCCATTTGTGAGGCTACATGGAAGTCTATTTTTCGTCAGCCACCTATACAGGTGTCCCTTTGCATTTTACAGACAACTGGCAACTGTTGTAGATTTTGCTGCTAGTAAATATGCAATTATTACACATGATGCTAGAACCATAATGGATCTAACACTATCTAACACCAATCTAACACTTGTCATTCCCTTTTTGTGCTGCACCATTCAGAAATGCAGATGAACCCAGTGAAGTGATAACAACAAATTATGTGAGATAAGGAAATACCAGAATAAAACCAACAGAAATCTGGACAAAGATCTAATAGCCAAGAGGAATAGTGATATTACTATGCAGATGAGGAAGAGAAGGAATATTCCATTAAATTTTCTGCTAACCTTAGCTCTTTATTTACCAATAAAAAAGGCTGAGGAACAATTGCAGGAAGAAGTAGAATCCTTAATACATAATCAGTATCAGAACTTAGCTGGTGTGATGAAGACTTATGGGCAGATTTATCTCACTTAATTTTAGGAATAAATTAATTTCCCAAACTATCTGTATCTAGTGCCATTGATGGCACCCTGCTATATCTGAGATAGCATCATCCAACTGGTAGACATGACAAAGGAACCACCCTGCCCTTCTGAGGCACCAGCTGAAGGTCAGCGGGCAAGGGCACCAGAAACAATACAAGATTGATTACTTATGTTTCTGCATCTGAATTGTGCATTGGGCTGCAATGGATGAGACTTATACATTTAGGCATTTATAATGTAGTTATCAGCACATGATTAAGTATTAGATGAGCTAGGTCCCTGCAATCCCACTGTTGTTATTGGAGATCTAGTCAATGTAATGATATATTAATTCAGACCCTTATAGATAAGCACCTCTTGCAATACAAAGTAGTGCCCAAGGGTGTCCAAGACACCTGTAAAGAAATGGCAGAAATAACAGGACAGCTAACTAAAGACCTGGTGGATTACGTGAGGACATCTTAAAGAGAAGCATCAATTCTTTCATTTACACAAATGAGTCATGCTGAGTGGAGACTGAAGATCTATTCAGCTGAAAAAATGCATCTTGGACATTTCTGGGAGTATTTCTGTGTATGTAGATATAACCAGACTCTGGGGCTCAAAATGCATGAATGACATTTTTATATACTGAAAGGAGAAATGGAGGCTAAAAATAAGGTTTTTATAGGGTTAACTGAAATCATTAGGGAGAAATTCTGGAAATTTGAAAGTAGGAGTAACCTGGATGAGAATAATTTTGAAATAAAAGAATTCCTGATCCTTGTAAAGGAAAGAAAGCAAAAGTAAACTAATGACAATGGACAATAGACTCTGTAGACTCAAAGATGCTCTGGGAAGCAAGTTCTCATAGGAAGGAAGTCTAAGGAATAAGATGGTTTAGAGAACCGGTGATTCCTTAACAAAACAATATTAGGGACACAAAGACAAAGAATTGCTGTGAAGAAGAATTACAGGAAATGTAATGAGATTAAATGGAGTAAAATGTAGGATCTTGACCTTAAACTAAAAAAAAAAAAAGGTACACAGAAATTACATAGTAGGCTAAATTACTAAAGGAATAGAATTGCTACATAAATGTAATGAAAGGCTAAGAATTACTAATTGAGCAGTAGCAAAATATT
Source organism: Haliaeetus leucocephalus (assembly GCF_000737465.1). Taxonomy (NCBI): domain Eukaryota; kingdom Metazoa; phylum Chordata; class Aves; order Accipitriformes; family Accipitridae; genus Haliaeetus; species Haliaeetus leucocephalus. Next base: position 359,545 of record NW_010973148.1, read on the forward strand.
AGCTAAATCAGAAAAGCTGAGGCACAAAATGAAATACCTCAAGCCAAGGACATTACAAGAGAATCAAAATGATATTCTTAGTGTATTAGAAAAAAAACCCCAACAACAACAAAAGAGAGAGTTCATTACACAGTGAAGAAGCAAAGCTATTGAAGATTATGCTGAAAGGCTGAAATGTTGAATCAGTTTTTACTTTTCTTGAGACTACTTTCAACTGTGATCAGATAACTAAAACAGTGGGGGGATCTGAACTGTACATACAAAAAATTGTAATAAAGTGCTCTGGTAAGTTTAAAGACCTCAAATCATCTTAACATGATTAATTCACCCTTGGGTACTAAGAGAACTAAAAAAAATAATAACAGTTATCAGGAAGAATTCAAAGAGAAAAAAAGGAATACAGAAGGATAAACCTAGTGCCTATTTTAGAAAAGATATAAAGGACAGATAACAACAACCTGAGTAACATAAAACAATGTCAAACAATTTCCTTCTACAAAAAAACACAACAGGGTTTTCAGGAAACTACGAAGAAATATGTACTTTATATTTTGAATTTATTAGGATTTTGACAGTTTCTCATACATGTTGTAAGATGTGAAATTTACAGAACATATTTTAGATGAAAATTCTAAAAGAGTATAAAACTGGGTAACTCTCAGAGTAGTTATTACTGAGATGTTGTCGGGGTCTTTGTGATAGAAAATGAGGTAGTGGTTATGGTAACTTGCAGCATTAGCAATATCATGCTGTTGTGAAGAAACAAATATTCAGCTGATATATACATATACAAATATTACTGCAAAATATATACTATATCAAGATTGGACTGAATACCTGAAGAAGGATGAAGGCCAACAATTTGAAAATGTCTTTAGGAAAACGAAAAGCATGATGAATGGAAGCTTAGGAAACAAAAGACCAAAATAAGACCTAATAGGTTTTAAATAAACAGAAGAGCTGTTAAAATAGGAGGAAATAATTATTTTCCATGTTCAAAGAAGATAGAAATTGCCATTGAAATCAATCACTCCAAGAGTATTTAATTTCAACATTTAAGTGACACCTCCTAATCAAAACTGTAGTTAATGGGCAAATTAGCTTGCCCAGGGATGCTGTAGAGTTTCCTGCAGGAGACATATACATACATAATAAAATGGCATAGGTGAATACCTCTTTTGAATAGTTCAGATATAGTTGATAGTGAATTTAAAGGCAGGAATACATCCTTGATCTCCTTCATGCGTTTTCCATTCTTTGTGTCTGCAAAGCAGATATTCTTATATGCCTCAGTTCACCTTATGTAATTGGGTGGAACAGGATTTACTGAAGCAATGTTACAGAGATGAATTGTATATTGGTAAACTTCTTTGACACCTCAGATGAAAACTGCTGCATAAGGGCAAAATATTATATTGTATTACTAACTCCATGTATCACAGACATTTTGGAATGAAAGCAAACTGTAAACAAGGTCATCAGACCGATAATCTTTGCAGACCTTTCTCCACTCTGTCAACCTTATTTAGAATTTGTTCAGTGTGTGCATTTGGAACTGCTGAGTTTCAAGAACAGTTCAAAATAATCTTGCTCCTCCACAGTAGGTGTTTGTTGCACTGTAATGTTTCTTAAATATTATTGAAGAAAAGAACAAAGGTTTGTCTATTTGAGTGTCAGATTTTCCACTGAAGATTAGCAGCTTCCAAAAATGGATTAAACCAAAAAAGAATATAAAAAATAGCATCACTGAGAATAAAAATGTATAGTAAGTTTCCTTATAACTTCTGAGCTGATCAAAGCTATATGAGTATAGAAAATAATCTTTATTCACAAGAAGTTTGTTGGATAATGTAGAATCATGAATAATATTGAAACAGAAATCTTACCTGAGGATATTCTATTGGAAAATATTCTCTTATATGTTCTTTCTACACAATCTTTTAGAAGGAAATAAGACTGAATTTCAGTTATTCAAGTAGAATTAGTACTTATTTGCAATGCTTTTGTTTTCAAATTGGACATTCAATAGTATGAATCCAATATAAACAGTGGCAGATGGTGGAAGAAGTTGCTACGACCTCAGAGAAGTAAGTAATGCAGTACAGAAGCAATGGCAGTAAGATGCTTTTCATGCAATCTCTCTTCATAGTTACAGACCAAAGTATATGATCCTATGATTATTTAGTAACAGCTCTGCAGATGACTTTCTTTATCAGAGGACAAATGCTGCTAGTTGAGTTCTCAACCAAAAGTAAACAGTTCATTTTCTTTATACAAACATTATTGCTAAATCTTATCCAATTTAACACAATTCATCAGCTACTCAGACCTCTAACAGTAATTTTCTTATCTCCTTATATGTGATTCCATGAAAGATAATATCATCCCATAAAGAAGTTGCATTATACATAGTGGTATAATACTTTTATTTTTACCAAAATGCCTTAAAGTCTTTCTTTTTCTTGAAGTATGAGAATGAAAATTGCTAGTTTTCACTTCTTTTAAGTGACAGTAAAAGTGATGGCACATAACTGGATACCAATTTAGTGTCATAATTAATCTTTCCCATATTTCCCTTTACAGACTTACTATCAAAACGTTAATAATAGCTGGAGTTCTGGGAATGCATCGGAAACTTTTTAGGGAAGGTTGGAATTTCCTGTTGCTTTTTTTTAAAGCCTTATATTTGCAAAAAAATTACCCCCTTCTCATTCAAGAATTAGATGGCAACTAACTTCTCTGGGGTTTTAAAAATCTCTTGTGGTGGGACAGCTTCTAACTTTTAATCTTCAGTGGCTTATTTTTTGAAGTTTTTGGAAAATATGAAATAATTGATGAAATGATCAGGTAAATACATGGAGCACAGTTGCTGGTATGCAGTCTCATATTATTTTGCACTGGCTTTTTTCTGGGAGAGTATACTATTAAATTCAAAGTAGCGGTTTAGCAACTATGACATAGAAATATAGTTTTTTCCTCATGAAAAAAAAAAACCCAAAATCCTTGAGTTTTTCATAACTTCAGTATTACAGATTATTCCACACCCCAACCCTGAAAACAAGGCCCACTTTCTACCAAACAAGATTTTGATGAGAACTGAGTCTCTGTCCTGTTTCCACTCTTGCCAGCACCCTTTCTCTCTTATTTGTCATACAAATAGGTTTCCACACAGGCCATTCTGTTGAATGATGATTTGCTTTTTGAACCTTCAAACACTGCTTTCAAAGACAGGGAAAGAATCGTGGCAGATTTTCATGTTCATTGAATTTTCTTTTTTGATGTCGTATTGCAATGTTCATGGCTTTTAGATGTACTCGGTATAAACCTGTTTTGTGATTATCTGCTTTGCTCTGATGTAGTCATCTGTAAAAGCCATTTATTGCTTTATAAAATTTTTCATAATAAATAGTTCTTGGAATCCAGGGTAACTAAGTGTAGCTTAAAGGCCAAGAGTAGTACACAGGTTCTGGATCATACTGCTGAAACTTTATCTGTACTATTTATGCATTTAAAAAGTCAAACTCCTTTTAGAGAAAAATCTTGAATAGAGGACTGGGGTGTTGGGATGAGCAATCTCTGCATGGCACATTTTATTTAGAAATTTTAAAAGCTATGATGTTCTGGCTCCTGAAATAATGCTCAGATCATCTCTGGGACCAGATTAAAATAATTACTACCCTACCATATTTGTACTGCCAAAATCTTACTTTCAAATTATATCAAAACTCCTTCATTGTGTTTTATAGATATATTTATATATTCTACATTTATATATGTAATATCTATATTTAAGAATTTTGCCTTTTGAATTGAAGCAGCTGTCTTACAATTAAGCTTGTATTAGCTGTGGAGAGATGCAAACAATGTTCCTAAGCCCTAAATATTTCATAATTGTCCTGGGATGTTTCTTCAGTCATAATATGTGTGTTATCTCATACACAAAACTGAATGTCAAGGAATCAGATTTCTGCAACCACTATAAATTATCTGTGTTTTGCAATTTATTTTCTTCATATCCTGGTCTTAATGTTCTTAAAACTGAAAAAAGGTTATATTGTTTCAAATTAGAATGCCTTTGAATGTTTTTTTTTTTGCCTTTACCACACTGTGAACTTATAAGACATAAAGGCACATAATAGAAATATTTTTCACTTCTTTAATATATTAAGATTTTGTATTGGAGTAGCAAACACCTGAAGCTTGCAAATGGTGCTTTTAATAGAGCTAATTTGCATAACAACAGTACTGTACAATTGAATTTGTTTTAAAAGAGGAATTACTGAAACTTTTATTTTATTTCAGATGTGAAACATTTGACATTATTGTCAAAACCTCTGCTCATTATCATCATAAATAGCAGTCTTTATTTTTTACTTTTTTTTTTTTAGGATAGGTTTTTATGCCAGCAGTGACTTGGCAAGGAATTTTTTAAATTTCTCAGGCTCTCAAGATCATGTATTCTGTCTGGGTAAGTATTGTAAATAGTGTAATAGCTCTGTTTGCAATCATAATACTACATTGAAATTTAAGGTCAACTTGGATTTGAAAAATGTAATACAGGGTATAAGAAAGTAGTTGTTTGCTTAGAGTTTTTTTGCAAGTACCTTTGAATATAGCATTTAATTGCTTTGGAAGGTGTTTTGAGAACTGTCCTTTTGTTTAAAGCTTTGGAAGGCTGGGTTTGTGTTAACTTGCAGAAGTAAATGGAATTGTTAACACCTATAAAATAAGGAAAACATTGTTTTAATCCACCATAGGTGTTTGTGATATTCCATCATTGCAGAAGAGACAAAAAAATCCTTCTCTGAAGTTAGACATAGGTGAAACAGGAACATATCTTTTCACTTGGAAAAAAACATATTTTTGAATGAGAGTCTTACAGCTATATATACTGTGAACAGCTTCTTTTTCTTCTTAAAACAAATGCTTTGATTAGAACTACCGGAACTACTAAGACATTAAATAACAGCCTCCAGTTTTCTTTTTCTTTTTTTTTAATGCCTGAGGCCTAATACAGTGATGTCACAAGCTGTACCATGACATACATAGGTTAGACTGTCCAAAAGGCATAACAAAGATGATATATAACAAAAAATTGTGCAGATAGAACAGGTTGATCATTATTAAGGAGAAAATGGCTGAGAGAATTCTCAGAGAAAATGGGCTTGAGGGACATATCAGAGATAGATGATCATTCCAGTGGTAGGGGAAGGGTAACATCAGACTGGGAAAAAAGGCTAATGCGACATGAATGAGAGATGAACAGGTAGACAACAGGCAAGTGAAGGCTAATTATGAAAAACTGAGAAAAAATCATTTAGAGGAGCTACATACTGAAACTTGAATATAGCTTACATTCAACATGTAAGATACACAAAATTTATGAAACTACAGGTGTGGTGAGAGTAAGAAGTTTGAAATAAGTAGCTTTTCGATAAATTTAAGGGGGCAGGTGTGTAAAAAGTACCAGTAGTCCACCGTAACATTCATACCTTAGTGAAATCTGGAGTTCTGTATCTGAATTTGTGCATTATGGGGATTAAAAATGGATGCACAGACTTGTAGGTAGTTTTTATACATTAGCAATTTCACAAATTTAAGCCCCCAAAATTCCTAAATTGCATAAATAATTAGCTTTTGCTGGATGGTTGGCCTGACCTTATCTTGAAAAATAGTGCATAACAGTCATGCTAATATACAGTGGTCAAAGGTATGGCGCTTCCTTTTAAAATTCTAACTTATAATTATTACCTGTCACCTCTTTCATTTCTACACTACCTATTATATGTATCAACAATTTTCAGGTTATTCTATAGTTTCAAATTTGACTTTTCTCTAATGTCTCTGACACTTCTCAGGTTTGAGCTCTTATTTTCTTGCCAGCACCAACATGTTCCAGAATATCTACAGCTTCAATCCCTTTTAGATGTATATTTTCTGTTATTACTCTAACTGCCACTAGTATGACACACAGATATCAGAGCTATAACAGAGCTTCAGCAATTATATGATACAGAGCCTGAATAGCCCCAACATTACCAGTCAGTGATGGGAGGGAGGATCAGCATGAAGCCATGATAATGCCACATACACCAGTAGACGGAGACCACAGACACTATGATAAATCACATAACTGCATACTTTCCTGTCTCACTTTGAGAGGAATTCAGATCAACACTAAGATACCTAAATTCAGGTGTCACTTTTATATTAGCCATCTATGCTCCTGTTACAATCAAGAGACCTAGGAAAAGATTCAATCTTTTTATATGTTGCAGGTGTTCTGCCTGGTCACCAGTTGCTGCTCAAAAGGGTGCATGACCTCCATAAGTCTTGTGTCTTCCAGCCAAATACCTTAGATTTTTGTGCAGATGTCTTAGATTCCCTAGAGAGTTTCAAATGATGATATAAATATCAACTGAATCCCATCCCTAACCAATAAAGTCAATGGAGACAAGAGGATAATTCACCTTACTCTTAAGTAAACATCTTGGGTTCAATGCTATGGCCCACAAATGTGTGTCCAGAGCTATGCCCTACAGTAGCCAGGACATCTACACAAGTCTGCCAGATGTGACACAAAACTGGTGGGAGACTTGCTCCTCTGTGGCAGCAGCTGGGGGGTTTGCAGGATACCTTAGGCATCCCAGATTTCTGTATTCAGACACTAGCTTGCTACGCATGGGCAACTGTTCTGAGTGCCTAATAGCTGAATTGTGCTCTAAACTCAATTAGGTGTATTGCTTAGGTATCCTTTGACTTTGCTAGGCACTTTGGCATGCCCACGTGTAAACATCCAAATTTAGGCGTGTTTATCTTCCACTGAATGTTTAGCCTTTCTCCTAATAACTCCATTTAGCATTGCAAGAGAACACATAATCTCTGACCTACAACTTAACAAGCAACGTTTTTCTGTACACCCTTAAAAACAGCTGTTTAGAGGAGACTATAAAGGGGACTTGTAGGAAAAAAAAAATATCTTTCCACTGCTAATTCCACTTTTAAACATTGACCTTTCAGTGTAGAAGTGAAGAGTCAGTCTCTGTACAGTCTTGCACATTGTTTTGTCACCAGTTTGTTTTGAAAATGTATGAAGTGCAATGAGAAAATTTCTAAATTCTCAGGACTCTCTTTTAAACAGAAAAAACATTTTCCCACCCAGCTCTTTTAAAGTGATTAGCTGTTTATCATGTATTATAACAACTCAGCAATGGTTTAGAAAGTTGGGTTTTTTTAACCCTAAGTCCTCAATGACAAGAATGACAGACATAATCCCCCCAGAGAAGAACAGGAGCTTATTGAAAAAACAGGTTCTAGAAGGTGGAAAGGAATATTTTCAATCACTGTAAGTGCCCAAAATTCTAATTTATATACAAATGCATATGTATTTATGTAACCTCACTGAAATAAATGACCAGCAAATGCTAATGGCTGTGATCTGTTTTTCTCCCTACTCCCTCTTTATCTCTGAAGGATTGCAGGGTAGCATTGCGTTAAATTACTTTCCATATACTTATTCTTCTGGGACCTAATCAAACAGAGCCCATGTCTCTAGGCTTAAACAGTGAATCTCTGCTAGTGTTGTTGGAGCGTTGACTTCCCATCAGTCAAGCTCACAGCTTTGGAAGCATAAAATGTTGCTAAACAGCACTGCTGGGCTGCAGAGGACTTCGTGGCAAATGAACCTGCCACAGTGTTAGAAGGAGGAAATATAATTTGTATGCATCTGGTTGAACCTGATAGGAAGGTAGGCTGAGGGGCCTTGTGATTTTAAAAAGGTGTTGGGAGTTAACAAGATGTTCTGGTCTCAGCTGGGATGGAGTTAATTTTCTTTCTAGTAGCTGGAATAGTGTTATGTTTTGGATTTAGTATGAAAAGAATGTTGATAACACACTGATGTTTTCAGTTGGTGCTAAGTAGTGTTTAGACTAAGTCAAGGATTTTTCAGCTTCTCATGTGCAGCCAGCAAGAAGGCTGGAGGGGCACAAGGAGTTGGGAGGGGACACAGCCAGGACAGCTGACCCAAACTGGCCAAAGGGGTATTCCATGCCGTGTGATGTCATGCCCAGTATATAAACTGGGGGGAGTTGGCTGGGGGTGTGTGTGGATTGCTGCTTAGGTACTGACTGGGCATTGGTCACCAAGTGGTGAGCAATTGCATTGTGCATCACTTGTTTTGTATATTCCAATTTTATTATTATTATTATTATTATTATTATTATCATTTTATTATTATGATTATTATTTTCTTCCTTTTTGTCCTGTTAAACTGTTCTTATTTCAACCCATGAGTTTTACTTTTTTTTTCCCAATTCTCTCCCCCATCCCACTGGGTGAGGGTGAAGTGAGTGAGTAGCTGCATGAACAGGACCCTTCTTCCTTCTCAGAAACACAAGTAATTGACTGCTAGAACTGCTTCTGTTGTGGGTATTGATCAGTGACAGTTAGAGATGTTCTTTACAATCACTCGTCCTGTGAGGCCTAATTAACAAAGGCTGGCTTGCTGAATTAGATAAAACTCAATGTCCACTGAAATTAATGTGATGCTGTCTAAGCGTCCTTCAACTATTAAGGGAAAATCAAGTTTAAGTGGAAGAAACGAGGGAAGTCCTGTTAAGGGCTAAAACAATTGTGGCTGGAAAAGTGGATTAAGATCACAGTTTTGCAAGGACAATGCAGAAGCACAAAGACACTCTTTTATAAAAAAGTGCCTCTTCTCTTTCTTCTTCTATTTTAGATGGTGTTTATGCTATTTACTACCATTTTTTTTTTCCCCTGGGAATGACCCAATTGCAGAAGAAGTAGAGACTGAGAAATTAGAGCTTTTAAAAATGAAATTATTTCTTGGTGATCCTTTACCACCCAGCGTATCTCTGGATATTACCTTGCTGGGTGGTCAAGAAACTGAGGTTCAGTATTTTGCATCTTGCTGTAAAAGTAGAGTGAGTAATTGTAAAAGAAGGAACATGACTAAAGAAAGGATTTTTCTGGAGCAAGAAAAATTAGTATCACGGAGACACAGAGAAGAGTTTCCTTCATCCCTCCTGTCAGTTCATGGTATAGAGTCCTTTGCTTTAGGCTAGGACAAAACCAGAGACACAGGTTTTCCTGAAGCCACCAACTCTACATCTTCCAAGCTCAGAGGCCAAGATTCACAGCAGAACCAGGAGACTAAGGCTGCGTTTAACCCGCAGGGCCAGGCTGGGTTGTGAGCTCTGCAGCGTTAGTCCCCATATCATCTAACCAGGTGTTAGGTCCTGTGTTATACCCAGATTTATAAATCCACTCTCAAAGGAGCCTAACCAGACCAATTAATCACAGCCAACAAAACCTTCAACTGCATACTTAAGAAATCCATTTAATAAAAAAATAATGCTTATGTCACGTTATAATACAGGATCTCAAAATAGAAGAAAAAGGGCATATGCAAAATTAAGTGGGCTTTATTATGCTCATATGCTCAGTTCAAAGCTGGTTCTACCTCAGCTATTAATTATCTTTCATGTGGGCTATTCAGCAGTGTATGTTTTCTTAGATAAACTGTTTATTTTGTATCTCACCCATTTTCACATAACCTCTTCATATGTGGACTGTTTATTTTCTCAGATAACTTCTATCTGTGAATGAAATCAAGGTATTTTTTTCTCAGATACACATCTGCCTTCTTTTAAAACATGGGATCTTTGACATGTTTTTTTCAAGCGTGGTTTAAGATAGCTTCAGTGTGTATTTGCCAAGCATATATTCTTCTGCAGTCCCAGATTTCCTATTTACCAGCTCCCAATTTCCTGGAAATTGATGTCACGTTACAACAGTTAAAGAATATGAATGCATGTACAGTGCCTTTCTAACTACTTCCTATTAAAATCTTAGCATCTCTCAATTTATGGTACTTTTAAAGGTAGTTATCAAGCTTTTTCACTTAAATTTATTTGATTTTCATCAGGCTACACCACCTGGGCTCCTGAGATTGTTAGGCTTCTTTTCCCACGGATGATGAGAGTCATTAGAGGTAGAGCATAGCTCTGGAAATGTCTGTTCAGAGCCATATGCCCTGAATCCCAGCTGCTGTCAGGGACAAATCCACACATGTACTGCATAAGGGGAAGGGAAGTATACACTTCTATTTATGCGCAAAAATCAGTGAGATTATTCATAGAAGTAACATTTAGGTCAGTGTAAATACTTGAGTCTGAAATAGAGAGACCTGTAAGCTAAGGATGAAGGAAGTGTTGCTTCAGGAAAACTCTGGCTCTGGAGCAGACTTTGATATCCAGTGACAGCAGCTGAAGTTTTTATTGTACTCTGGGGAAGACTATTTGGCAGAAGGCCCCAAAACCTCATGCTTTCAGAAGTCAGTATTTTTGAGGCATACACTGGGTAGACCCAAAGTCTACCAGCTATAAACTAGAGTCTCCTTTTCCTTTCATTGATTTTGGTGACAGTTAATGAAATCTGAGATGTCTTAAATGATAATTCATCTGCCAGTTTACAGTAATTGCTTACCATTGGTGAGAAACTTTGAGAGAAGAAGGAATGAATGTCTCATCATCTTCAGGATACAATAAATTAAAAGTAGTGCAACTTGGAAATTGAAAACTGTCATAATTAGCCGCTATCAATACCTTTTTTTCTGTCTGTAATTGTTATCCATTCATGTGTAAAATCCTCAAAGCTTAATTTGGTGGAAAGTATCTGCCTTTTTGACAGGATACTGGAAATCACAGAGCTGAGAGTTTCAGTTGCTTTGGCCTTCCCATAACTTTTTGAGAGAAAGATCTCAACATTGGTGACAGGACAAGCTTTGAATCTAAGAGATTGCCCATGAACTACAGCACAAGAATCACTTCAGTAGATCTCTGTTGCTCATAGGGTCGATGATATAAGCTATAAGGTTATGTACATCAATGCACATCAGTTTGCTTACAATCCACAAGCATTCAAACAGCAGTTAGTCTTTTAAACACTTTGAAAAATGATCTGCTCTGTTCTGTAAGTAGGGGAATAATAGAGATGCTAGCTGTCAAATGACAGCAATTTACACATCCTCTTCCGTTCATACTGTCATTTGTCAGAATCGGGTTTTTGTTGTATGTAAAGTGGTTTAGATCAATAGCCAGAAATCAGCTTGTATTGCATTGATTTGCTGAGCAGATTATGTATGAAGATGACAAGGAGTTATGGCTGTCACAGGTCAATCTCTAATTGTCTAATGGATTTAACACTTTTCAGTCAATTCTGTGAATACAATAGAGTATCAGAAGTATTTTAAATATTTTTACAGTGTGTTCAGTGACAATAAGAATACAATCTGGAGAGCTTAAACTAGAACCATTGGCATGAGAACATAGTTTTTATCTTTTAATCATCATTTAGTGAACAATTAGTAAGTCAAAGATTTACAGAAAGCAAACTTGTGACTTGGTATTACATTTGTAGAAGTGTGTGGCTAAACAACAGATACAGAAAGAAAAATCAGCAAAGAAATCAGCAACTAGAGAGTCCTATAGCAAACATAAGTTAAATAATGGAAACATGGGAATATGGAGCATAACTGGTGCTTCATTTGTGATACAGTATCTAAGCTCCTTTTGTTCACTTCATTTTATTAACAAACCTGTACCCATTCTCAGCTCACAGCAGCTGAATAAAATGCTGCATCTAAAATGAAGATTGTGTTTCTTTTTCTTCTAATTTTTGTCGTTTCATTGCCAAGTGTTTCTTTTTTTTCTCCCCTTTGATATAAATGTACAAAAGGAATTACTCGAATTGAATCAACTGGAATATTCCTCATATTTTCCTGAAATATGATATGATCTTTGTGGTTTTAAATACTGGGTTAATTTTGTATGGCCTAGCCCATATTATGTAATATGTTGTAAGAGAATAAGGGAGTAGAGACTGGAATGTCTTAGATGATGCCGGTCAGCCTTTTTATGCCACAAATAGGAGCACAAACTATTCAGAAAAGGGACTGCATCTTCCATCTTTTCAGGAAAGAAAAGAAAGATGCCATAAAACCTGATGAAATTTACTTCAAATAAAAAAAATTTTTGAACATACGTGAATCAAAAGACCTCAAAAAACAAAGACATCAATTAGTATTAAAAATTTGTGACAATTTGAGTTTAATTGGCACATATGTTCCTTATGTTAGTGAATATAAATAAGTATTCAGATTCTATGTTTTCAACTTGTTCTGCTATAGGAAGACATAAACCAAAAAGATGTGCAGTGGGAATTTTATCCATTGTGTAGGTAACAGTTTGCAGTCATGGAAGCCTGAGGGTGGCGTTACAGAGATGTGTCATAACATTACAGGAGAACATCGGACTTTATTAATTGGAGATAATGAACCATTACTATAAGAAGATTTCTTGTACCTTCTTCCTGATATGTATGAGATGATTGCAGTACTGGATCATGAGGGAAAATGAGCCCAAATGACAGAATCGTATAGTCAACACACACTATTTTATCAACATATACATATATTTATAGTTATATTTAACCATATCCATATCTATATCCATCTAATTGCTACAGAAGCTTTTTCTTTGTAACTATGTGAAAAAGCGAGCTTCCCTCTGGGCAAGTCAGGTGATTAGGCCTGTCCTGGTCCTGGAGGGGAAGAAGACTGCGTTTGTGTGGATTGGCCTTGTCCCACTCTTCTGTCACGGGCATGTGTGTCAGTGGTGGGATGAGCCATGGTACCCCAGCCTCGCTTCCAGTGAATTTCATCTGATTCCACCTGATCGAAGAGAGCTCTTATTTCATAGCAGGACCAAGTACGGATCAGACAACTACCTATTACATAGGGTTAAAAATAGGTCAAACGTGGAGTAAAAAACAGGTTTGCATGGGCTTATTATGCTATATTCTGAATCTTCAGCTTATATCCTCTTTTAGAGACAGCACGCTGCATTAAATCAGTGTGATGTGGGTTTGGCATTGCCTCTAAAATTAAATATTACCCTTACAGTGCTTCTAAGACCTCATTTAGGGATTGAAAGAAAGACGTGTATTTTTAACTCACATTAAACAACAGTTAAATTTGTTTATTTAAGAGTCCAGGTGAAAGCCAACAGAAGAATGTGGCATTGAGCTTAAATTGTAAGTCTGGATGAGAAAATAATCTGTCCTCATCACTTTTGTTTTATCTTTAGTTAGATAGCACAGGTTGACTATCTATCTCAGTTATGATATATCTTTTAGAAAATATTCCTGATATATCTCTCCAATGTTTAACTAGTACAGCAGTGTTTCAAAATTCTTGATAAAGTCTTGTAAATTCAGATAGTTAACTGGGACATTTGACCAAAACTAAACACAACAGTTAGAAGCCTCTAGACTCCAGTCAGAATTATCTCCCCTTCATTTTCATGCAGACAGCATTTTTCTTCAGAGTTGGTTAGTTATTTGTTTTGTTACACTATGATTGCAAGGTCCACACATAACCTGTAACTTCTCTCTAAACCAGTTTTGAAGAATCAAGGGGATATGAATCATAATAAATGAAGGTTCAAGAGTATTTCTTTTTTCTTATATGTGGTTCTCACTTCTGTTACAAGTATTATTTTTGAAATATGAGTTCAGTGAGCAACAGAATATGATGCATGCTATGTTTTAAAAATGCAAAAATATAGATGATTTCATTGATATCTAATTTGAAATCTAGCATCCTTCTACTCAAAGGGAAAATTAGTGTCTGTCTGATTTTCTTTTTGGAAAAGTAACATATTGAAATATTTATCTTAAATCATTTTTGGAAGAAATGTTGGATTATAGGATTGTACCTAGATGATTTTTCCTGAATTTTAACAGTGTGGGCTGAAAAACTGTAAGTAAAATACATTTCTGTAAATAGTCAAATACCTCTAAATATATGTTTCAAAGTTATGTTTTTGTCAAGGGCACTTGTAATACTTGATCTTCAGACTAGGAATGCTGCCTGGACCTATGTGTGCATCAAAATTATTAACTTCAATATGCAAAACCAGAAAGACAACCTCTGTTTGAAACTTGAAATGACCAATTTCTACAGGTTCCCTCTTCCACCTATGTTCCAAGACTATTGCACTGCAGCTCCTATGGAAAGCAATCATCTCATACCCAACATAGCTGAGGGGAAGTGTTGTACTAGATTTTTATTATTTTTTTTCTCTTTGGACTTTCTGCTAGAAAACCTATTTTTATCTTCTCCAATAAAATAACTGAACAATATGAACTTATGTAAAAATATCTCACTAATGGTGCTCTTTGTAAGTTTCATAACTGCACTAAGAAGAACACATTTACAATGCTGAATAGTTCTTAAGACATTGCCATGCATTAAAATTATTCATGTAGTAATACATTTTCATTGCTTGTGGACAGGCCCTTAAAATCTTACTCATGAAAATAAAATAGAAACCAAGTAATAACCTGTGAACTTTGTGACCATTAAGCATTCATTTTCTCTAATACTCTGGTTTTAACAAGTAGCTGTTAAATACATACATGCTGTCTGTTTCCTGCAATTTAAAAAAAAAAAAAGAAACAAATGATCAATACATAGAAAACAATCATTGGTGTAAGTTAAATGATGCCATTATTAAGAGCTGTACAAATTCATAGTGCAAAATTATCAATAACATATAGCAACAAGTATGTATGCAGTGAAACAATGGAAAGAGGATAGGGAGAAGGAAGTAAGGCAAATGAGATAACACACAATAGGATAGACTATGAAGTTAGGAGGATAGAAAAGGAAACAAAACCTAAAAAAGATGGATTTCAAGGAGTACAATCTATTACAGAGACTGTACAGGGGTTTTATTTTGAACAAAACAATCTTTTTCAAAACCTTTCACTAACAGGTTATTTTATTTATTTATTTATTTTCTTATATATACATTTCATTCATTGAAATTGGCTAGTTATTGAATACCCTTGAAAAGCAGAACCTTTTAACACCTTTTAAAAGGACCTCGCATAGTTCTCTTTTCTAAGGCCATGTCTGATCCTCTCCACTTCTATGCTGCTTAGATTCTTTACATAACTTTGGAATGAAGGAGAGACAACTTTAGCACCTCTAATAGGATCTTCTGACATGTGCAAGATTATCTCTGCTATCCAGAGCCAAAACAACAGGGAACATACTCCAGCCTTCTGTGTCTGAATGATCATAGAAATCATAGGATAACTGAAGCAGGGAGGGACCTCAGGAGGTCTCTGTGAACCCCCCACCAAGTCAGGACCAGCTCTGGGGTCAGACCAGGCTGCTCACAGTTTGGTCCAGTCAGTGTCTTCTCCAAGGACAGAAATAGTACAAAATCTTGGGGCAACCTGCTCCACTGCCTCAGTGTTCTCATGACAAAAATTTACTCCTTATAGCAAGTCTGAATTTCTTTTGCTGCAACTTATGCTTGTTGTGTCTCAACAACCTCCCCTGCACCATTGTGAGGAGCCTGACTCTGGCTCTTCAAAGACCCCTTGTAAGCACAGGGGGGCTGTTAGGTGCCTCTAAAGCCACCCCTTTTCCAGGTTGAACCAACCCAGCTCCCCCAGCTTCTACTCATGGTGCAAGTGCTCCAGCCCCACCACCTTAGGGGCCCTCCACTGAGCTCCCTCTAGTAAGTCCATGCCTTTCTTGTGTTGGGACCCACAACTACATGCAGCATCTAGATGTGGTCTGACAAGAGCCCCATACAAGGGGATAATCCTTCCTTTTGCTCTACAGGCTGTGCCACTGTACATACAGCTCCTGAGCTGTTGGACACCTTTGCTGCCATGGCACACCATGGGTTCATGTTCAACTCACTGTCTACCACCACCCAAAAGGCCCTCCTGTAGAGCTACTCCCCAGCCCTCCCTGTCCCCAGTCAGTGTTTTTGCAGGAGCTCTTCCTCCCCTGGGGCAAGACTTGACATTTGCCCTTGTTGAACTTCATGGGGTTCCTGTTGGCCAATTCCTCCAGCCTCTCTGGGTCCCTGTGGATGACAGCTCTCCCCCCTCTAACATATTAGCTAGTGCATCCCATTCCCACCCCATAGGTTGGTGTCACTGTCACTATGTGATGAGTGTGTTCTTCACCACTGGCTCAACATCACTGATAAAGGTGTTAAATGGGACAGGTCCCAGGACAGACATGTGTGTGGTCCTGTGTCACTGGACCATGGTTCTCTGGGCCCAACTATCTGATGAGATTGCCCTCCCATCCAGACTACAATGACCTAAGCTGGATGTGAGACCTCTGTACAAGGCAATGTCAAAAACCTTGCTAAATTCAAGGTAGAGTGGACAACCACTGCTCTACTTTTGTCCACAAATCCAGTCATTTCATCACAGAAGTTAGCCAGAATTATTTATCCCCCCCAAATCTATGATGACTGCTCCATGTACCCATAAATATTCTCCAAGAGGACTTGCTCCGTGATATTCCCAGGGACTGAGTGATTCCTGGGTGGATCGTTGGCCCTTTCTGGAGGTGGGTGCAATGGTTGCCTTTCTCCAAACTTCAGTCACTTCCCTCAATCTCCATCAACATGTGGTAAATATTCTGAGAGCCATGTTAGAATTGCAACCCAACTTTTAGCATTTCTTTTAGTTTCTTCTCTAATTTTTATTTCTGATTACAGCTTGCGAATACTGTCTTCGTATCTGAGACTTTACACTTGGGAGTGTCCAGCTGCATCCCAACCCCTTTTCCAGCTTTTTGTCAGGGTAAGACATGTTCATCAATGCTTATGTTGCCAGCCTCTGGGAAATCAGGCATGTGCCTGAATGGATGCTGTGGAATGTCCCAAGAAGAAGAAATGGGATGATCAGAGGACCATGATTCTTAGGCTGTGTATTTATCAAGTGATTAATCTCCAAAATCCACTGTTTCTTGTTGCATTCATTTTCTATTTGTGTCCATTCTTACTGGGAAAAACAAGAGCTCTCTAGACTGTACATATGCTTCCCAGCACAATGATATCTTTGTGTCTTGAGTCAAGTGCTAGTCATTTTTCAGACATAAATATTTGATGTTGTTATTATTCATTTACATATACAACTAAAGAAAAAGAAATCATGAACCAAAAAAATCAAAATTTAACAATCCTTTTGAGCAATTTTAAAGGGTTATGGAAAGTTATGTTTTTCTACCCAATTTTATAGGGCTGATTTTTTTTATTTTTTATTTAGGCTCTAAATATCTAGGCAATGTGGGTTTTTTTAATGATACACAACACATCTAGGTCAGTTAGGACAGCAGTATGGCTGGCCACAAACGCTTTCAGATTTTTCAACTTCTAAATCCTGTAGTAATGGACATCTAAATTCTTTAGATTTCATAAAATGTCACAGCATACAAGACTGACAATAAAAATTTTATTGAGGCTGTGTATTAAAAAAATATAAATCAACCAATCAACAGCATTACAGCAGTTGGTCACACAAAAATGAAATAATTATTTCTTAACATAATCAAATTATTATATAGTCTTTCAAATTTTATAGGGATTTGTTCATACATTATGGGCACTGCATTTTTGTTCTCAGGAATCTCAGTTCATACACTCTTTTTACTTAGCTTGTGCTGACACTTCACACACTGAAACCTTCACTCATCTCCTATTTGTAGTACATTATTGCAGAACCATCTTCCATATAGAATTGGGTGCTAGCACAAAACTGTGAAGGTTTTAACAAAACTAACATATCTGGTTTCATTCCAGTCCCTTCTAATTGAAGACTGTAATTTCAGCACACCTAAGTGAACAGAATCTACTTTGCTCTTTCGTCATGTCTGGCTTGGTGGACCCCTGCAGCTTTATTGTGCTGATAAGAAACTGATCTTAGTTGTGTTCTATTAATTTTCCAAAACCATTTACCTCTGCTACCCAGCTACGCATAGGAAATTTCACGCTGGTACTTAAAAACATTGGCCACAGAGACCATCTAGATGGCTTTATGAAATATTTTCTCAAAGGACCACATCACACAGAGAGAGGAGTTAAAGCACAAGAACAAGCACAAATAAACTCATGTATTTATATCTTTGTATAAAGATTGCTATCTCCATCAGAGCTAAGGTCAATCTGTCTGCCTAAAAACTCTTCTTCAGGGTTTGTACCTCAATCTGTCTACTCTCCCTGGACTACCACTGAGGACAGAACCTCATTGCCACCTAGATGGAAAACTTCTAAGTATTCAGAAAGCTTTTAATCTTAGGCCCTCAGTTTTGGCACTCTACCTATGCAACTTTACCTGATGAGTGCAAACAGCATCTTCCCAAATCATGCCCTAGCCATGTCTCTCGATCTTGCTCTAGTTATATTTTCACTTGTAACTCACTACAGTCAAACGGAGGAATACCAAGAAAGTAAACCAAGGATATGCAGTGCAAAATTAGTGCTGATGCCTTCTATGCCTTTGTAGCCTTCAAGTGTGTTTAAAATAATAAAGGACGTGTGGGCACACAGTTGTCTACCAACTGTTCCCAGGACTGTGTAGAAACCCACTGGATTCTGCTCCATAAATACTAGGCCAAAATATTTTGCCTGATTATCAAATGAAGTGTGGAGCTTAGAGAGAAGTTCTACATCTTTCCTACTTTGCAGGTGCACAAGAAGGACAGTCAGAAACTGGACAAAATAATGTTTGATTCTCTCCTTTGCTACTGGAATATTAATCGTTACTATATTTTTTGACAGATTTAAACAGTGTAGATAGTCCCTCTGAATGCCTAATTTCTCGTTATACTGCCTCATTCTGTCCTGAAATTTACTACATAGAGTTAGTAGAGCTCAGACAGCTCCTGTCACCAAGATAACGGCTGTTTCACCATGTATTCATCAAGCAGTTCTACATAATGAAATCATTCATTAATCTGGTTAAATGTTCTTTTTCTTGGACATCCCCCACCTACACAGACTGGTTCCTGTGAAATGGTGGCTGAAAGTAGAACTAATGATAGCTACAAGGATGACTGACACATCAGTCACATCACATTTTTTTCTTTCTCTTTGCACTGTGTAGTACTAAACTACAGGTAAGACACTTAGAATTA
Source organism: Haliaeetus leucocephalus (assembly GCF_000737465.1). Lineage (NCBI taxonomy): Eukaryota > Metazoa > Chordata > Aves > Accipitriformes > Accipitridae > Haliaeetus > Haliaeetus leucocephalus. Next base: position 378,581 of record NW_010973148.1, read on the forward strand.
AATCATAAACCTAAAACTTTTCATAAAGACAATTTCTGGTACTATATGGCGTGTCCATGGGATCATCATTAGTCCTAAAATATAAATTTTGTGATAATAGATTTTAAAAGAGCTGAATACTAAACACTACGGTTTAGTTCGTTAGCATAAAAATCTGCCTTTTTTAAAGGGTGACTTTTAAATAGTTGATAAATATTTCATGCTAGTTCTACTTGTTCTGCAGTACTCTTCTTCTTCTAGTGCAGATGAGGTTTGTCAGTATAACACTTGGTCTGAGAAAGGATGGTGTAAAATGTAGCTCTTGTATGACAATCTTGCTCATCAGAATGTGAGAAAGCATTTGTGAGAAACATATCTATATGCATTTACATTTCCTCCTAGTTCTTAAAACATTTACCATATCTTGAATTAAACAAATTGAAACATAATATTTTAAAATTAGCAATAGCTATTTTCAAGAAAAAAAATCCAATCATACAATGTATTTTCATATGATTAGCTTCTAGAAAAAGTTTTCAAGAACTTATTAGAAAATATTTTTTTTTTTCAGAACATCAGATTGTTTCACTTCGATGGAATTTTTTTTTGTTTTGTGTCAATATTTCCATTTTAATTTGTTTTATAATTTTTCTTCCACAAAATTTTTACATAATTCAAATTTAAAATAGAAGCTCAAGTTTAAGTGTAGAACTATCTCATGAAATTATGCTTCTATTTTATGGCTGAGTATACAAAATATGCATTGAAGTCAATGAAATACAAAGATTTACATGTAAGGAACAGAAAAACCTTTTGAATATATTGTAGAATTTCTACTTGTGCAGTTGAATATCATATGGGGAGATTTTTTCAGTTGCTGATAGGTGAGAGCAGCAACATATAACTAGCTACATAGGGACCAAAGGACTAAAGTAATTTATTTGTGTTATGATTTCATCTTCTTCTAGGCTATTGCTGTTACTATTATCAATAGTATTCATCAAAAAAACCCTGATTATTTTGGTTACAAATTATTAAAAAAACATGAATAGCTTTTCAATTTATTATCTGGGAGAATCTACTCACTTCCCATCTCCCATAACAAGGATTTTATTCGTCACTTTTTACATCCCTTCTGACCTGTGTATTTCCATCCATAAACTAAATCACCTCAGAACTGTATTGCTACAACCCTAACACTTCTTTGCTCTAATTTCCAGCTTATGTCTGTTTCTTCTACCACATCTATGAGTATTTTATAGTCCTCTACCAAGAAATGTGCCTTTTGAATTTCTTTGAGTACTGTCTTAAGTACACATTATGATTCTATAACTATTAGATAAAATAATAATTAGAAATATAAGCTTTGATCTTCTCCAAGGTATTAGTCACTTTATTCTTAAGGAAAGGGCAAAAGGTAAACTGGACAAAACTTGGTTCTTTTCAAATTTACTGTCATGTAGTTTTCATGTTGGTGCACTTATTTCAGCACTATTATATTTTAGGTTATAGGAGTAATTTAACTTAATCTAATTGCATTTAAGCACAAGACTCAAAAAAACAGAGTCTGCAGGTCAGTTAAGGTGATTAAAAAAGGGGATTGTGTAGAGCACAGATCCATCTTGTTTGTTCTTTATTTTCTCTAGATAAAGCTGCTACAACACAGAGTGATAATACACCAGAACAAAAAGGCAAGAGCTAGGAAATTATTCTGTTGTAGGAGATGATTCAAGAACTCAGATTCCTGAGAGATTAGTATTAAGTGATCGGTTTACTCCTAGAGGTATTAATATAGGCATTTTGGATAAGTGAACATCAGTTATAGAAATACAGTTCAGTGATTTAGATATTAAGCAAGGATGGGGGCACCTGATTTCTATTCCCTCATCCTACCTGGACTGTCTTTCTCATTTCAAGAAATTCACTAATTCAGCACACCTAATTCTAGGGAAGCAAATATAGGCACCTTATGCTATTTGTGATAATTCCAGAGGTACCTGAGACATTCACAGAGGGCTGGCAGATCTGACAGGGGATATCCTTGTCCTTCTGGAGGGGCAGCTTAATGCTGGAGAAGTTACTCAAAGGCCTTCAGACCAACAGTAGATGTCTTCACGCTTAGAGATTAAATACCTACTTCAAGCTAGTCATCTAGGGTTCAGTTCCGTTTCTCATACACCCAGTGCCACCTGAGATACCTTGCAATCCTGCTGCTTCCAAAGTCAATGCTGAGGTGATTTGAGGAGGTGGTATCCACACTCCACCATAGCAGCCTACACAGAAGGGCTGACCCACCGTCTAGCAGTGGCTCTGGGTTTCCCCGGCCATGCATGCCGCCTAAATTACTAACTGAAACTGACTGCTTAACTTCCTAGATGAGTAAAGGTGTATGAGATGAATGCCATCAGTCTTTTTCTTTCCTGGTGTTTCTGTTGGCTATCCTCATGGGTGAGGCGAGAATAAATTCCCTAAAAATCCTGGAGCTGTGGCAGTGATGAATGCAGCATAAATACTTGTGCGAAGCTGTGCTCCTAAGTGAGAATGGGCGACAGATGCCAGATTAAAATGTCTTTTCAAAAGAGAAAAGAGGAACAGTCAGATATATGGGTTTATGAAGTTTAGTGCTGAAGATGACTGGCTAAGCTAAAAAAAAAAAAGAAAATTTTTTTTTTTGTTCTGTTATTGTTTTTCACATATAGATTTTCCCCTGGAATTTGGCTCAGAGGATCACTTAAATGATATAAATATGTGAAACCATTCACGTTGCTCAAAGAAACTGGGGTATTTTATGAGTAAGTGGTACTTGATTATAACATTTGCATGTGCAAATGAGGGTATGGTTGTATTTACAGTGCAAATATGTCTTCTCCCTCCCTTTTTAAAAATTTGACCAACTCATTGCAACACACCTATTAAGTGAGCCCCAAAGGTTAACTGACCATATCAGATATTTTTTGTTTGAAATCATCATTTCCCTTCTTCTAAAGTTTTATGTGTCAAAAGCAGAAAAGCACTCTAACTTTCAACTAATGTAAAGACATTTTTAACAGCACTGGTGGCAGAAAAGATAAGTACTTGTAATACTGAGGCAATAAGCAAGCCAAAGGTGTGAACTCACTATTAAAGATATCAAAGGAAAACAGGATAGAAGAATAAAGTGTACAAATACCTGTGCAGTTGTTGGGGACCACTACATCTGACAATTTTATTAGTTGGTGGATGTGTCATCTCCTCTGTGATGTTTAGTAGCAGAAGACTGCTAGACACAAAGAGTGCAAGCTGAAATCAGTATTCTGTAACAATAGAAGTTGTTAGTGAAAGCACACCACATGCCTAGCATGAAATGCAGACTTGGTTAGCTACTGAGAAACTGTGGTCCACTCTGCAAATGAGGATGTGATGATCAGATTTTCACGGATATTAGGTGGGTTCCATCTCCTGTAACATTGAATATTTGCAATGCAGGTAGCTACATCTGAGCCTGTGATCAGTAATTTCATTGATAGTCTTGGGGACTACTGGACCATTCCAGAGAGTGATTAATGTCACTGTGTTGTAGATACTAAAAGTAAGCAAGATGAGGCACATCTTTGAATAGTTTGTTCCAGATGCCTGAAAAAGGGCATCTGACTAGGCAAGAGAAAAAATGCAAAAGGATGTTGTTGAAAGTGTCTTAGTGTCCTGGTAGTTGTCACACATGGACAAGGCATCAAACAGAAAACAGTTCTACCTGGGTGTATCTACATTAGTGTTTTCATCCAGGGAACCTCTCTGTTGCTCTCTCTTGTGGCACCACAGCATGCTCCTGGGAAATGACAAAGGACTCCCTTTCAGATTAAGCTAAACCAACAGATCTGCTCCAGGTATATACCTAAAACCCACCAACTGCTAATGTGTACTAATTCTACAGGACTAGCCTAGGGACAGTCTAAGGTGAAACCACAGAAATGTATACAGTGCGTATGACAAGTCCGTGACACCAACCATTTTGTTGTACAGATCTGCTGCCAATATGATGCCCTAATTGTTACACTATAAACATAACCCTTAAGATCTATGTCATATAATAATGAGAAAGACAGCTGTTGTACAGTGCTTTAAGTCATACAAATAATTTTACATTTATTATAGTCATTCAAGGAATTTTCTTTCTTCAATTTTTCTTCTCATAATTTTTCCATTCTGCTTTCTTGTTGCAGAAAAATGATCACACACAAAACCACATACACATGTATTTATGTATTTATTTGACTCGTTCATAGATGGTTCATTTCTCTCTCAATGCAAAACAATATTTTGATTCTCTATTATAAAAATACAAATTACTGAAAGGAATTCCTCTACAACTGAATGCTTGGAGCTGCACCAGGAATTGCTCATCAGCACGTTGTTGCAGCTTGAAAGGGGAATGGGTGGTATGGTTAGTAGCAGACACATAATTTGTGGTGAAAAATAGTGGGAAAATGAAAATAATCCTCTTGACTGATTCAGTGGGAACTTTTTCTCCATGTTTCCGTTAGTTCTAATCTGTCCCTCTATTTTCTCCCTAAATCTCTCTTCCCAGTCGAGCACCTGTTGTATTACGGTGCCTGGAGATGGATAAGCAGTGAGATACAACAGCAGAGAGGGTGAATAATGCATCGCCACCATGCAAGTACCCTTACCATTTATACAGCAGCTGCTTCAGACAGGCTTTTTAAAATGGGATGTGGGAGAGACATATTTGCTGAGGTGCAGATATCATTCTCAGATCCTACACGTACAGTAAAATAAAAATTTTATCAGGCCTTGTGCTTGTTGTAAGTGTAGGATTTAATAACAGTTCTGAAATAAGCACTTATGGAAATAGCCCACCTCTGCTATTTCTGGGACAGCTGGAATTTGCTGGTTAGTTTATTCCAATATTTCCTATTTCAATTTTTGGTTGTTTGGAAGATTTTTTTGATTTTACTTTTTTTTTTTTTTTTTTTTTCCCAGTGAAGGAGTTAATTCCTTTCATGCAGCAATACAAGTGAGTTAGATTTCATGAAAGAAAGTTTTGCAAAATTAATGGGGCAATGAGAGGAAATTCGTTAGGTACTCCTAACAAGATCTTTCAGTCTGTCTCCAGTCTCATAAGTTTTAACTTAACAGACTGAAAGATCTTGTTAGGAGTACCTAATGAAGCAAAGACAGAACAATCTACAAATCCCCCAAACAGAAAACTGTGGTGGACAAGAAAAGACAAGTTCTGCTAAACAAGAAACTGGGTACAAGGATGGCAGAGAGAGGGGAAATGGTAGAGATTTGTATATGGACCGGAGGCCTAAAGGAGATATTTTTACCTTGTATTTATGTCAACAAAAATAAGGATCAGGATTTTTATGATGTCAGTGTATAAAAAAGATAGCAGAAATATTAAAATCTATGAAAAATGTCAATACAGTGTAATTATATTTTAGAACATTTAAAGATAAAGATCAAAGTCCTGCATAGATTAATACTGTGGAGACCCATAGTAACAGTCTGAAAAACAAAGACCTAAATATGCAAGAAAGGCAAACAAGAAGATATATTAAGGAAAGATAAACAAAAAAGGAAGGAGTAAGACCATAAATGCCTCACTCAGTAGATTATTCTGCCTCTTTCCGAGGCTAAAAATTCTAGAATGAATGAAAGCCAAGAATCAATAATTGAGGAGGAAGAGGGAAAAAAACCCCAAACAACCCATAACTACCAATGTAGACTACTGAATTTTTGTTTTTACCAAAGGTGAAGAATAATAGGAGAAACTTGCCAATGCTAATGTTTTTTCCTAAAATGATTTGGAAAACTTGGAGACAGAAGAATTTGTTTCTAAGGCTGCAAATATCTTAGCTTTTGGGTAAAAAAAAAAAAAAAAAAAAAAAAAAAGAAGGAAAATTATTTACAAAGTATTTTGTGAGACTCACTTTTAAGACTAGGCAAAACAACCCAAAGGAGTATCTCAGGAACATCAGTGGAAGCTCCACTATTACATGGGACAAGATTTGTAAGAAGTCTTTCTTGTACTGGATATGGGCTCAGTAGACTTTTATACTTATTTTCTGTTATTTCACACAGCTTTGGTTAGTGTCAAGAAGTGGGATTGTTTTTCCTTAAGACAAGAAAACCTGTTCCCTACTGTACAGGGATATTTTTCCTCCCAAAATGACATTGGCATAGCCTCCAGCATAATTTTTCTTTTCTTTCAGTGACATATGCATTTATAGACAGTGTAACATTTAATTTCTGATTTAAGATACAAATAAGGAATATTGATAGTACTTATTCTTCTCTTTCAAACCCTCAGTCTGTCAGGAAAGAGATAACATAATTAAATATGAAGTCCTTTTTTTCAATAGTAGTGATAACTATCATGACTTTTTTAATCGTAGTGATAACTATCATGACTTCATTGCCTGTGGGTCTCAAGGCACCTAATCAAATATAACTAAAACAACTGCAAGACAAATGATGACATGGTTCCGTAAATTTCAGAGCCCTTAAGAAAAAATGTAGGAAAAAAGCACAACCACCACTCTGGAATGACAGAAACTAATTATTCAGTGAGGAAATCTTATTTTTTAATCATTAGCAGTGTGTTATGACCAATGAACATGTTATGCTATAAATCCTTTTAGAAATAGAAAGAACACTGCATGGTTTCCCAAGATGGTGATACGATTTCATAGATCCTTTTAGTTAAAAGATGATTAAGATGAACCGTTGTGTAATTTGCACAGTGTTGTAGAGAACAATGAACAAATGCAATGAAATGAACTGACAATGAAATGGATTGCTTCACCTTTGAGAATTTTTTTGCAAACGTTTTGCACCCATGTGGATTGGTTATGAAATGTCTCTTTTTTGTTGTTGTTTTTGTTTTGGTTTTTTTTTTGCTTAATCACAGTGTTTGTCATTTTATCTGGGGCAAATTCAACTTTTGATAACTACATTCTGCTTATGGAAATCACCAGTAGCTTTAAGTTGGATAAGGTATCATTTTTGTATTACCCTGTGTTACTTCAAGTCACATAATCTACTGTTAACCAACTGATATGTTCCACTAAAGAAGCGGCTGGAGTGCTGTGACAAATGAGAAGAGTATTAACTACCCAGAGGAAGTTCCATGGAGCTTGACGTTGCTCTTGTAACGTGTTTCAAAAAGAGCAGGAAAAGACAGTTCATGCAAATCTAGCATTTACATTATATACTTATTTAATAATTTTATAGTACTATACAAACATTTAATTAACTGCAGAGTGTTACTTCACTAGCAAATGAACACTATTATTATTTTAGATAACAGTCTTTGAGGTCAGAAAGCTGCATAATGGTGATGACAATTCCCACTCCCACAGCTTGTTTTCATTCTTGAACATTAATCTTGAATGTATTCCATTCCAAACCTGAAGGTCTCCATTTCTCAAAAAGAACATAAACAAATAAACAGAACAAGAGATTCAGTTATAATCAAATATTCACTTTAAAACATACTAATCTGCAAAAATAATCAACCATCAGCATCAACTATACAATAGTTTTTAACCATTTCTCTGCATCAGGTGTTTAGGCTATGATGTGTTTTCTGATATGTTTGGTTTTGCATATAAAGGTTAAAACATCTTTTATTTCTAATTGGGATGGAAAGAACTCCCATAGGAGCTGGGAATATTGTGCCGCTTATTTGTTTTCCTTTCTAGGAGAACATAAATAATTCAACTAGAATCTGGATTTCTTCTGTACAACTTAGTTCAGGATTTTGTTCCTTAAGCTTCAATTTATGACTGCTTTTTGTACATGATACTATTCCTAAAACATACAAGTTTTTTTATAGGTTCCTAGTGCCTTTGGGTGCCCTTTCCCCCCCCTTTTGAATGTCTGGGAGTGTTGTGCTTGCAATGCCTCAAGGAATCGAGCCCACAGTTTTTAGGAGATACAAAGGTAGCTGCTGCCTTCTGCTCTGACCTGAACACATCTTATTACAGGGCCAACCCTGAGCTCCCACTAAAATAGATATGAATGCAGTGCAAATCCATCAAAAAACTTGGCCGATTGAGCTATTTTTCTTCCTGTTTTTTTTTTTTTCTTTCTTTCTTTTTCTTCCTCCCTGCTGCCCTCCCCTTTTATTTTAAACATACAATCAGCCCTTTCTAGTTTACTGACCTGTACAGGGCAGGTTATAGCTAATAGTAACAACCCACGATTCTGAGATTAATGTTGTTATTCTTGTGCCATAGGGACATCAAAAGCAGTATAAAAACATTCAGAGTGACAGGTGGCATTTGCTTTGTTACTCTGCTTTTGCACATGTCTGTGACATCTCTTCATAGACACAGTAGGGCTTTGATTCCTCGGTGTTTTGTATTCATGTACTTTCCACAGTGCTGCTATGGATCTACAGTATGCTAGGAATTGCAGAAATTCAAAGCATGCATGTAAAGGGATAAATGATAAATTGTTGATGGGAAAAAAATGGCTGTGGTCAAGCATGGGAAATAATCCATGAGAGATTTGTATTCCAGAAAGAGTATAAACTCCCATGGGAACATAAATGATCACTATTGTTCGTCTTACAATTTTCAACCATTCCAGAGAGGTTTCCTACTAATACTAATCTTAAAAATAGATGGTAGTTAGCGGAGGCCACAAATGCACCCTCTCATAGCTGGGTAGTATATTTTAATCCTGTAAGTGTCATTGTGCCACTCTCTGGTTCAACGTTGGTTTCCCAGTTTAGTATTCAGAGAGCTAATTCATTTTGTTGCTGGCAGCAGTGCATTAATGATCAAGCTACGACAATGAACACTGTCTGCATAACAAATGCGTCTTTCTCAAGCTGCAGTAAATACAAAGTGATTAACATGAAATAACTGCTCCAGCAAACTGCTTCTCTGCTTTTAAATAGATACTAGTGTTTTTATTTAACCCTGCATTTGTCAGATATGTCTTGAATGGGCTTGTTTGCATTTATTTTTTGGCTGAGTTAAAAGCAAGGCGGGGATTGCTACCTTGGAGCTTTATTTTACGGAGTACATTCTCTTGGAGATCTGCTGTTAGCATACTGGATGCAAATGATTATTAATACTCTGTTCCCTGCTTCTGACATTTACTAAGGCAGAAGCATCAAATAGAACTAAATCACATCATGCTCCTTCCAGCTAGCTTAATCCTGCCATCCTATCTAAGCTAATGAAAATAAGGTCTGAGCAGGTTAATGTTGCAGTTGTTAATAACCTTTAAATCTAAAAGAGCACAAGGTGGAGTTGGTTTGCCTCCTGAGTCAGATGAGAAAGTACAAAGAGGGAAGGTGGTGGAACGAGAAGAATCAAACTGAGGTTGCTCTCCCCTTGCAGCTCCACCCCCAGTTTTTCTTCTTAATCTTGGCATAATGAAAGATCCGAGCAATGTTACTACATTATGAAAAGATAGGATTATTCTATTCTTAGAAGGAGTAAGACAGAGACAGAGACGGAGACAGTTGATTTGACAATGTCCCTTATCCTTGTTGCCACTCAATCCCTGTTGGGGGAGCCCCTACCTGAAATGTAACAGTGAAAAATGAAAAGTATAGCACCCTCCACGAAACACTTTGAAATGGTTCTCTTGTCATCCAGACAAACCTCTAAAACCGTGTTGTTCACATTCCCACTGTCATCTCGCTTCATCTCATTATAATGTGCCAACAGCGTAGGCTTTCAACTCCACAACAGTCTTTTACAGACCGAGTTTTATTGGAAGATGCTATATAAGAGGGCTCAAGTACTCTTTTTTTCTTTTTCTTTTTTCCTTCTTTTTTTTTTCCTTTTTTTTTTTTTTTTTTTTTTTCTGCTAAGGCATTGCTGTAAGGATTTATGGTTTGCCTGTATTTTTAAAGAACTAGAAATTTTCCTCATTTAGATCATATATGAGGCACTTTTACAACTGGGTTATAGAACTTGAACGGTTATATCTATTGTGGAAATATGTCTTTTTACTGTTCTATGAAACTCATTTAAAGGTATATCTCAGTGAAAAATAAACAGCATCATGTCAATATGAAGCATAATCAAAAGGAAGAGAAAAAGAAAATCAGAAGAGAAAATTTTGCTTTCCTCAAGGAGAATCACAAAAAGTATTAACAATATGGTTTTTTAACAGACATACTGACCTGCTCATCAGAAGTATTAAGTAAAATTTAGAGAGTGGGGAAATAAAGAAGTATCTTCAGGCTCTGTTTAAAAATTTGGAACCAGTTCCTTTTTCATTCATTAAGTACAAGTCAGGTTCATGGGAGCCTTAAAACAAAGGAATAAAATCCCCTCTATTCCTAAGAATACAAACTGTGTATAGATTATTAAGAAGAAAGAAAGATTTAGAAAACATCTTTGCTTGGAGGAAGATGCATATGGACCTACGACTATCATATAACCTGCCAAAAACCATGAGTAGAGGAGAAGGGAACAGCTGGTAAACAGGCAAAACAAATTTCCTGAAGTATTCCCTTGACAATCAGAGCCTCAAATGTAATCACGTTTAAATACGATGAGATCAATAGAGCTGTGCTGATTCAGAGGCATAAAGATTCCTGTAACTACAGCCCCCATCTTCCATTTTGATAAGTTACGACAGTTCGAAGAAAGTGGCATCCACATAGCGTGAGGATGAGGTGTGCCTGCTGTGCTCAACAGAGGAAGATCTGAAACACCTACAACCAAGAAGACTCACTGGCATTTAAGTAATCACAAAAGAGTTAACATCTTCTATCTCCTGTTTTTGCAGTACGTTAGGTGTGCAATGAACTGGCATAAGCACTTCCTCCCTGCTACTTTGCTCCCTTTTTTCTCTGCTTCTCTTAAAGCTCATGGTGTGGGACTATAGAGACTCTCCTGTGTAGCAAAGCTAGGTTCAAGAAGCCTGAGAACACACATGCATCTGGCTCACGGGCAAATTTTACAGGCCCTGCTACTGTCTGTCCCCGCTCTCTTAAAATTATGACTATTGATGTTTTAAAAAGATACTTAAGTTGGTTAAATCAGATTCACATTAGTGTCATTTAGCTAAGATTTTTTTTTTTTTATGTTTCTTTTCTTAAACTAGGGATTATATGCCAAGCTTTAAATGACAGGCCACTAATGAAAATTCTGTAATTAATGAAAAACATAAACTTTTGATGAAAATTATGAAAAATAGCACCATATTATGAAAGCAAAGCAAGAACACTGGCTCAAACACACAGCTCTCAAGTCAGTTAAACCAATTTCAATTGATTTCTCAATTAAATAAAATAACTGACTCCCTGACAGACTGAATTAATAAATGAATGAACAATAAAAAAAGCATAAAAGAAGTTATGATTGTCATGCACTGATGGTAAGATGAAGGCATCAAGCCAACATCAATTTTTAGGGAAAATTGTTTAACTAACAATGAATTGCTGTGGGGCCAACAATCACTGTTTCTGCTGGTTTTTATTGCAAGAGATCCAGAAATTCCCATCAAATCAAGGTATAGTTCTTGAATACCATGGACAAAGCCATATATAAAAGAAAATCTCTATTGCTTTACATAGTCCAGTTAAATTAAAATTGATAAGGTAAGCCTTACTCTTTGCTTAAGCTATTTGGACAGTTTGGTATGTGATCAGAAAATCAGTAGCATGTGATGTCTCTTGCACTGAGAAATAACTTTGGAAATATATGCAAACCTGCATCATATGAGTTCTTACAAGGTATCCTACAGCCTTATTTATGGTAAGATCATGAAAAAAATGACAATGATGGTGATGGGATTTTTTTAAGAGAACTTTTCTGTTAAGCATCCATTTTGAATCTTCTTTTCTCTGCTCTGGCTTTCACTGGACCAGTGTTAAATCATAAAAGCTTTGCTTGTCACATGCTTTATGGCTACTCAAGCAGGAAAAACAGCTGTGCACTGGAGCTGAGGTAAAGACTTAACCATAATAAATTTTACTTCTAGATCCTGGTCTCCTTTTCTAACTTGCTTCATTCAGGTAGTTCTTTCTTTTCTCATTTTTCCTTCTTTTTTACTTTTTACACAGAAGACTTTCAGTGCAAAGAGAAAACATCAAACGAGTCAGAGTTTAATAATACTAATAATAATACATAAGAGTTTAATAAATAATTTTGGCCTTGCATTGGTAGTATTAGCATACTTTCTCCAACCACTTAATCTTATACTGTTTAATGCAAACATCTTTCTAATCCAGGTCCTGCCTTCTTCAACAACCCTCCTACCTTATTTATGTTATTGACTCCATTTTTCCCAATTTTGGTCCAAAAATACATGTTATGTATTTTCTTCTTTCACCTTTATTGCCTGCTTGTTGTTAGTTAACCTATTGTTTGCATTATTTATCACTAAAACCCATTTTAATTAAAACTTAAATTGTATGCTGTATAAAATTGCATTGTGTCCTCTTAAAGACTTATGTTGACTGGATGCCAAATTGTGCTTTGCTTACACAGTCTCCACTGGAGTTCTGCAGTGTATGGTAAGCTACATAATATTTGGGGATAACAGATTTTTGAACAGCTTTTGGCAACCACTCTGAAACATTGATAAGAAGCATTAAGGAAGAAAAGGAGTAGAACACCACATGGAGTTTGCATTAGTAGAGTTGTGATAAATTGACAGTTTACTATTTGCTCTTTTATTCATGCGCTATCACGGGGGAGCATCGGGCTGCGGAAGTAAACATCATGGATGGGAGAAACACACGGAGCACATTGCACTGCTACAACGAGGGAATGATTTGGGAATTTATCAGCATATTCTTAGTGATTTTGTCTTCCCTGGTGCCTGGCAACAATTTCTGTCCAAATACAGTTTCAGGTTCTTACTATCTTGCATGTGTTTCTTCAGAGTTTCAACACTAAAAATAGGGAAATCCACAATAATACTATGTCTTTACGAGTATGACATTATAGTGTTAAGAATGGTTATCATACTGTATGATGTATCAGACCAGGAATATGGATCCCTATGGAACATCTTGTGCCAAAAGGCTAATTTAAACTATTAGTTCATGGAAATTTTAAGGGACAGAAGCTCTTAAGGTGAGAATGTATTATGATGATTGTGTTCTAAATGTCCACATTTTACCATATTCTTAGAAGAGGTATCTATTTACTTCAGTAGCCAGAGACACATTTATATTGAATTCTGAGCAGAAACAGTTTACAATAAGTCTATTAAGGAGGTCTTTGATCAGCAAAAAAATGCTGAAATTATTGTATGGTTTTCCAGTTTTCTCCTAGATAAGAGTATAAATGTGGATCATATTACCAATAATCAGAATAAGAAAGAAAGAAAGAAAATAAAAAAGGTAACACTTCCCTATCCCCAGTAAAATCTCCACTGGTTGTTTCTTGTTTTACTTTGCTGGATTTTTACTATTTCTACTTATTCACATAGGGTGGGAGGAAATAAGGCTCCTGACAAGCTGTTTTGATGCCGCTTGATACTGAAGTGATGAAGAGCTGTTGGATTCCTACTGGTTACCCCTGTGGATTAATGAAGGGTGAGACAGAAATTGCAGATCTGCCGTGCAGAATGACCTTACCTGATAAGACTGTTCTGCCTTCACTGCAGTAGGTGAGAAGGGCAGGCTGTATGCAGCAGGCTGTTTTTTCTGTACCTTAATGAGAAAAATTGACCTGTTTATCCACCAGCTGTCTTCTTTGTTTTTGATTCAAGCCATTTTTGGAAAATCTTTTCTGTTCTTAAATGTTGAATTCAAGCAGAATCCTCCAAAGAATGGCTTATTGTCAGCAAAATCTAGTGGATTGCCACAAACTATGGAAAAACAGCTGCCAATAGATGCACTTGTAAGACAATGACATTCACAGACTACTTTAAGACATATAGTATTACTGACAATTTATATGACATATGAAGTAGTATATGAGTGAATATGGGCTCCTTTTTCCCACCTTCTAAACTGTTTTCATTGTCTTCTATACAACTTTTCTATAACTTAGCTTTTCTTTTTATTTTTCTATTGTATCTTTAGGACATCTTTTGGTGAAAAAGTAAATGATGAAAATCTCCAAATGACAGCTTTTTTTTCATGTTGAAAATGAGCAGTTTGATAACACCACTTTCCTTGGCTTTAATTTCATGCTAAAAGACAAGTATTTTCTAATACACGCAATAGAAACACAACCTGTGTGTGTCAGACCGTACAAAGAAAGAATCTTTTAAGGTTACTGAATCAAACATTGAAAAGGTAAGAAATGCAAAAATAAAGGTGGAATGAACAATTAAGTTAGAATTAAGGTAGAGTGAACAATTATCTGTTCCACTGCTCTTTTTCTGTTTTTCCCAGTTCTTAAATCTACTGTCTTTGTGCAGTTCAAATGTCTCCCCAGATGCTCATCTCAGCATCTGATTCCTCATTCAGCCATTAGACTCCTGCTGCTCCTTGATTTTCCTTATTTTTTTCCAAATCATAGAAACACAGCAGCCCTTCTCTCCCCCAATTTGGTATCATACTCAAACTTTCACTGTCCCCATCATCCAGCTTGTCAAGAAATACATCAAAAAATACTTACACCAGTATTCATCCCTGAGGGACGTTACTGCTAACCATCCACCAGTGGGACTTCACACTGCTGATCACAATCCTTTGCTCCTGATGACCCAGCCAATTTTCAGTCCACCTTTTAGCTGACTTGTCCAGTTCATATCTCAACAGTTTGGCTGTTAAAATACTATGGGAGACAATACTGAAGGCTTTACTGAAGTCAGGGTAAACAACACACACTGCCCTCTCCCTTTGTCCACAGGGCAAGTCATCTAACCACAAAAGGTAATCAGTTTTGTCAGGTACTACCTCCTCTTGGTAAGTCCATGTTGGCTGATCCCAGTCACCTCCTTGCCTTTCACAAGGCTGGCAACCACTTCCAGCATTAGTTGCTCCATCATCTTCTCAGGTACTGAGGTGAGGCTGACCAGTCTGTTTCTCCCTAGACGCTCCTTCCTGCCCTTCTTGAAGATAGGTGGGAGTTTTGCCTTTTTCTCATTTTCAGGAACCTCCCCCAATCACCATGATCTTTCAGATGATAGAGGGTGCCCTCACAGCGACATTGGCTGCATCCCTCAGCACCCTTGGATGCACCCGTTTGATCCCGTGGACTTGTGCATGCCCAGCAGTCCAAAGTGCTCCTTCACTCTGTCCTCCATGGCTCTGGGTAATACTTGCTCCCGCAGACCGCCACTAGGCCTGTGGGCAAGCTTTTACCTTACCGATGAAAACTAAGGCAAAGCTGGCATTGAGAACCTCTGCCTTTTCCATGCCTTTTTTATTACATCCCCTGTCCCACTGACCCATGGACTCACAGTTTCTTAAGCCTTCTCTCGGCTGCCAATTTTTTAAAATAATTCTTTCTTTTTGCCTTTCACCTTTCTTACTGTTTTCAACTACAGCTGAGCTTTGGCTTTCCAAAACCCTGCCTTTTTGTAGAGATCACTTAACATTACAAGGTAACTTACAGCAGTGTATCAGACTTTTTCCAGTACCTTACATTCTGAGACAAAAGTCAGTTTATTAAAGCCTTAATCTGCACATGGCTGATTCAACCCTCAACATCCACAGACCAACTATCTTTTACAGTATATACCAGCAGAAAGTAGACTGAGTTATTTGCTGTAGGCCATTTTGACAGCAAACTTAGCCTCTCTCCTACTCAAAACACAAAGATTTCACTTTGTACAAATTGTCTGAGATGTTTTTTCACTGAATGTTTTAAGTACCTATATTTCCGTCCGTAGGCTGCTTATTAAGTGTGTGCCAAGGGTATTGCTTTTAGTAGTAGCTTATGATTCACTGATCTTCACGTAGCAGCATGTAATTCCCATCTAGTATGATGTTCCAGACGTCCTAGTGCTCAGCGGAAATCAGTCCTGACAGCTCCCTCAGACTCTGGGACTGTGCGTACCATCAGCATTCACAAGGCAGTTATGTTCAGTTAGCAGATAGTGATATATGTCAGTATTACCATACTTGCACCACACAAGTAATAAGGATAGTCCAAGTCTCTTAGACTGATTCACTTACTGCTTTGTGATACCTACAGTATGCTTTTGCCACTTATGTAGCTGTTGTTATTTTAAGTTGTGGTGGATCCGCAAGTACCCCCCTCCCCAAGCATTTCTGGAGGGGAGTCCACAGGGCAGCAATAAGCTTCTGACAAAAACCTTAAAACAGCCCTGCCAAACACATTTGGCTAGTCTCTAGGTTTAGCAAAACTCCATCAGATGAGAGCAAGGTGGGTCGTCAAAGACAGCTTTTCATGGAAACGTTGCAAAGCATTAGCATATCACATAGTAAAGTTTGAACAGATAAGGATTGATGGGATATAATGTGTATTCGGTGTAGGTGTCCAGATGTTGGCTGCAGGGTGGCCTCTGTGAGGAGAGGCCAGGGGCTGCCCTGTGCAGGACACAGCAGGTTTCAGCTGGCTCCGATGGACCCAAGATGGTGGCGCCTCTGTAAAAATATACTTAAGAAAGAGCAAAATGCCACACAGTAGTAAGAAGCAAGGAGAAAAAAATGTGAAAGAACCCTCTGAACACCAAGGAGAGAGAAGAAGGAAGGGAGGAAGTGCTCCAGGGGCTGGAGCAGAGATTCCGGAGCAGATACCTACACCGCAGCCCATGGAGGACCCCATGCTGGCACAGTTGAATGTGTCCTGAAGAAACTGCAGCCCATGGGAAGGGCTGCAGACGTTAGCATCAAGTGCCTGAGGTTCACCAGTCAGCACTAACTGGACCTTATCTAACTCTGAAGCTGTTGGCTTCTCAGTAAGAATGCCCTAGATACTTGGGTGGTGAGAACAGTACACATGCCCATCCTGGTAAATCTCACAAAACAAGATGGGACTCTATAGATGACATATACATGGCGTTCACAACTTGATCTACTTTGCTTATAGGCATGAGGCACTCTTACGCAAGCCTTTCTTTTTTATCACCTCCTCATTTTCTTCTTTCCACAAAAGACCACATCCTTTCTCTCCAAAATGAGTCACACCCTGACTCATTCAGAGACATATGCCAATGGATGTGGTCCATTAGAGAACGGGCCTTTGTCATCCTGAAAATCAGTGGCATTGCCTCCAGCAGTTTGGGGCAGCCTTGCAGCATCTCTGAAGACATTTAACATAATTTTTAGAGAAAGCTGTGTTCTGTATGCCAAGGGAAGGGCAGAAAGCTGCAGTAGGTTGTTGGAGATAAGTCCCACTGCTGGCCCTAACTTCTTGGCTAGGATGACATTTCTGGCTATGCCAAGACATAGACTTATGACTGCAAATCTATTCTAGGACAGGAACTCCTGCTGGACTGTTAATTCTGAGCGAGCCCTGTAGGGACACATTACTTTCTTGGCAGCATCACAGAGGCAATCTGGACATGTTCTGTGAGAGATAGAAAGATATATAAGGCAGAAAAATGGAATAGTTACTGCCTTACATTTTCAATAACGTTTCTGGCCTGAACGAGAAGCCCACAGTACTCAAGTTCATGGAGCTGCAGTCTGACCAAAGGGAACAGTCACTGGCACTTACAGGAGCTCAGCATCACCAATCACATCACAGCATCTTTCTCCTGCATAGACATGTTAGCAGGAAGTGTGGAGTTAAGCTGAATCATTATATGAGGTTTTGACACAATTGTCCTGCTTCATCCCTTTGGTTGCTGTGCAATTCCATCTTTTTGCAAAGCCTGGGAATTTTTCTGTGATGTGTGAGCTGGAGTGGCCAGCATTGGCTAATGCTATAAAGGGAAGCCCAAGGACTTGTGTTCTAAAGAAGACTTACAGACAATCGTGGGAATTCAGGTTAGAAATTGTTGGGAGTATATAGAGACAAGCAGATCGGTAGGTTGTTACTTGGAGCAGTTTCTGAACAGTCCTGTTCACTGACTTCTTACCAGGTGTGAGAGACTGCAGCATGTCTTCTCATCCGCCTCTTCTGTCCTCTTCTTTCGCTCCACTCTGGGGTAAGTAGCTCTTAAGAAAGGGGCATGTGGTTGTTAGCTACATTATTTGTAATAGCTTCATACACAGCCTTTCCCTACCTCTTCCCACGCTGCATAGATGAAATCCCTATCTTCAGGTCTGAAGAATTGTACATACATTTTCTGTTTGTACTGTAGCTTGTTAACAAGTAGGAGGTTTTGTCTTATTTGATAGATGTTAATAATAAATTGCTGTTCTTTCCCTCATCTTATGGATGTGAAATCTAGAAATGTGTGGCTCATTTTTGCAGAAGTTACTGTAGAGATAATGACATCTAAATTTTCTACTATCATTCAGTTATTAGGTAGAGGTCCTTACCAAAATCAATAGGAATTTTACATAGAAGAAGATGTTTTACCACATCGTTTTATTATTGAAGTAGGGAAGATTTCTTTTTTTTCCTTTTCTGCTCTCTCATTAGTATAAATTACAGTTCCATTTAAAGTTTTTTTCAAGACTGGCATTAGTGCTATGGAATTCCATATGCAAATTTTTTTGTTATCTAAAATAATTTATATATATTAAATCTTTCATAACACATTTGTAGGGTATTTAAATGTGGTCAAATGGAAGACAGTCATGTATTCACTTACTGTAGCTTAACACAGAGAGCGTGTCATGCTATCAACTACTACAATAAAAAGTACCAGCTTCCATAGCTAATTTAATATTGTCCTGTGGCTTCATTAAGAAGAAGGTATGCATACAAAAGTGTTCTGCTTTTCCAGCTGGCTTTATATGCAACATTCGTAGTGCTGCTAATGAAGTAAATAAAAGCAAAACAAATCCCTGCTGGATCCTAGTTTGTTCACTGATATGAAAGGTCTCATTAAAGGAATGGCTATTGTATACAAGTATTCCACAACATTTTGGATATTAACATTGAAATAAGGAGTGCAGTTGGGAGCATATAACATTTTTTAGCCTTATCCTACTACCAGAATTATCTTGCTCTGAAATAAAATTGGACACATTTAATTATTAAATACAAAATTAACATTTCTGGCTTTCCATAGCAGATTTGTATTTAATAATTAAAGATTTGTTTCAAGTAAACAATGCAAACATTGTTATTTAATATCTGATCGGCAATATTGCTGTAGCATTGTTTTGTGACCATTTTAATTTTTTTCTCTGCAATTATGTATTCTGTGCCGCTCACATGTCATCTAAAAGCTTCTGACAACATTTTCTGTATCTTAAAACTAAGAGGAATATAGATAAGAGCTTCTCCTACTAAGTGTACATATACTGCAGAAATGTCCTTGTTATTAGGTGGCTAAAAATATTTCTAAAATGTTTTTGATAGATGTTTATCAGCATAGAAGGGAAGCATTCTAACTTTTCCAGATTGCTTTGTTCAAGAAACTGTCTAATTGCTAGGAAGCAATCATAATACAGTAGTCACTGAGCATATTAACTCTTTAATTTAATTTTCAGAGAGAGAGAGGAAAAGAGAGTTAATATTTTGCTTTTAGATAATAATGGCAATTGGGCCTATATATAACCTTCACCCATAAAAGAATTACTCAGAAAGTTCTCAAATGACAAGGAAGTTGGATAGGGAGAGACAGCCCATGAAAGTAATTATCCCCAAGAAGCACTATAACTGCAACAGACCACTGTCTTTCCTAAAGCTATTGTCCTTCCTAAAGCTATTGTCCTTCCTAAAGCTAACATTCCCTCTAGCAGTGCACTCTATCGGAGACTGAACATTCCTGGAAAAGCAGGATTGATAAATCTCAAATTAAAAAATATAGAACTACTCCTATAAATGTACTAAATGCACCTCTACTGGGAGAGAGGGAATGAAATAGAGGATCAATGAAGCTTCAATTTGTCTTTACTATGAGCCTATGGAACATATATTGTTACACCCCATCATGTGGTCGTTCAGCCCTACCTCCCTTGTACAGAATGGGTTTTCTTCCTCCTCTGAAACCACCTTTAATCCAGGGGCCAATATTCTATGCAGACCAACTACATCCTCACTGTAGGGAAAAAGGCCTTCAGACCAAGAAGTAAAAAATCATCCTTACCCTTATACTACTGCCTTGGGAGGCTGACAACACTTGGGCTGACAGATTTTCCAGTCTGGTGCTGTGCTGAGCCCATAAAATGTTCCAACCTTCCTACCCATAATTTATGTAGTGTAAACCAGATTAATTACAAGATATTCAGGGACAGATTTAGTTTATCTGTTTATTCTACTTCTGATCATGACCCTGTGATTTTCCTTTTTATTTCTTTGCAGGCATGGATTTACTTCAATAGTTTCAGCTTTTCAAAGGAAACTGCAGTGAGTGTTTGGAGTTATATAGATTAAGCCTCAAGGGAACTCCTCAGAACAAACTTCATACTCTGTGTCACTTACAGTTAATATTTTATGTAAAAATGGGAGCTTACTTTTTTCTGGCCACACCCTTCTCTTTCTAATACTTTTTTTTATTAAGATGTCACATTGGAAAGGATCATTAGGTCATACAATTGCAAATGAATTGCATATAGTTACTTTGCCCTTAAAATGAAACTCCAAAGTTCTTTCTGAGTTTGTTAAAAAAAGCTCCTCCTGCCAAAGGTTGTCTAGTCCTGACAATTTGTAACTGAATCTTAAGCTTACCCTTCATGGAGGGGATGTACTCTCATCACTGCCATTTGCTGCATGGGCGAGGTAACATGCTTGAAATTCTGACTTCTGGCCAGGATCTTGAGGAAGCTTGGAAAACTACCTGCACAAAAAGAAGCAGTGGCTTCAGTTTAGTGTGAAGTCAAATTTTTTCAAGGAATTTTAATCAGCCAGGTAGATAGGATATATTGGCATTCTCATGCAAATTTCTTGTCTTAGCAACAAAGTTAAATATTGAGTATTGTGGAAATGGTGTGCAGACATTTGCACATTGCATTATTGTGGGAAAAAAATCAGATATCTGATGCATCAAAGAATATGAAATGTAGATTAGGCTGTGCAAGCAATCCCCTATTTAGGTACAAATTTGCCAAACACTTTATGTCTGCTTAGTTATGTTTGCTTGCTTGCATAATGTCTGTACTAGTTAATATGCAGTAATCTTTCATTTGACATGTATGTGATATGAGACAAGGGAAGATGGAGGAAGGAAAACTTTTACTCTTCTGCTAATGACTTGTGTTTGCATTAACCTTCCAAAGGGACACAAAGTCTTGTATCTGTACTACAGAAAAAATTATTTTCAAGGCTTAATGGAATTTTTGCCACATGTTCTCCTCTATGTAAAGATAGTTCAATTTTTTTTTTTTTTTTTTGTTACTAAACTATTGATGAGCAGGCTGTTTTCTAAATAAATTCATAACTAATAGAAGACAGAGCTTGAGGAGGTAATTACAAAAACATGACTAGGGACAGAATGTTTTCTCAGTCCCCTACTACAATTATTCCTTTATTGGAAACCGGAGGCTTTGCAGAGGATTTTGCCAAGTGAATTATGTAGAAGAAGAAAAGAGTAAGATCTTAAAAGGTGGAAAGGAATACAAAGAGTTTCTGGTGACATTTGTTTTTTGGATGAATCAGTCTAGCTATGGTTGTGTTTAGAGCTAAGAAAGGCTAAAGGATGATTTTCCAAGAAATGCAGACTAAACCACCAAACCAGATATTGTATTTGAGAAGCAGGGAACATGCACTTTCAACAAGAATTGCAATACATACCACAATACTTTAAAATCCTATGATGGTATCCATAAAAATGTAAAATCCTCTAACAGTCAAGGATCTAAGCCTCAGGCAGTGCACGAACAGTAAACATTTAACAAAAACAACTGCCATCTCATTTTTCCTCCTCTTGCTGTATGCAGTTTAATTCATTTTATTATTTCATATTTCAGTTGATCTCACACTACCTTTTCCCTCCCCACAATACTAGTCAAGAAAGTGTATGGTAATTAGATAGCATGCCTCTGGCACAAGTTGTTCACTGCAGTGGAGTCAGAAGGAATTTCTTCCAGTGCACAGTTTGGAGTTGCATTATGGGATAATTTAATTTCAAACGCCTATGTCTTCGCTGTGGTGAAAAATGGATTAAAGGAATGAGGCACAGGAAAAGAAGAAACTCAAGGTTTTTTCCTTGAAACAACAAGAATTAGGTGTGGCTGAAGGCACAGATGACCAAATGAGGCTTCCTCCTGCCTTTGCTGCTGGATTTAGAGTGAACCCTCCAATTTCTTTTCCACTGCATACAGATTTTTTTCTGCCCACTTACATTCTTTCCAACTCTAGCACTTTTCCCAGCTGGATACATCTTTTTTCCAAGCAAACTCCCACAATTAATCTTCAGAGATTCTTCCCATTGGAGCAAATGTCTGGCTTTTCCCCTACACATTTTTTAAAATAGGCAGCAGACACAGCTCGGGAACCTTTGGGCAACAGTGCTAACTGTTCAGCACAGAGGCCTTAACAATACTTATCTTAAAGAAAGATTCTTCTGGAGGACTTCTAAATGTCTCCATATAGGAAAAGGCAGCAGGAATAAAAGAGAAGGGAGGGTAACTCTGTGTCTGTACAGAGCAATACCCTTCCAAAAAGAAAATGAAGTTCTATTCCACCTCCCTCAGGCCCCAAAAGTCAGTACACCAAAATCTTTACTTTGGCCTTACAAACTGTAGCTGTCCTCCAAGCACATTCAGAAGGTATTTTTAGTGCTTGTGTTTCTGATTTCTCAGGGTCTTTGCTGGAGTGGGTGCTGGCTTATGGAAAACTGATAAGCTTCATTTTTTCAGACATGACTATGGTGCATAAAGTAAATAGTCACTTCAGTGCACAGATATACCTAAACTAAGCTAACTACAGGGCAAAATGTGTTTGGGGGTGTATTTTCCCTTAACTCACTTTTAGAAATGTCAACAAAGTTTAGCTTTCCTCAGAATGTCCAGGTGAGGCTGGCAAGACTTTTATACGAGTATTTTGCAGATATCTTCCACACAGATGAAGAGAAGATGAGACAGGCAGTGGACACCTGTCTTAATAGCATTATTCTGCCAGAACTTCCCCAAGGGAGCCAGCAAAATTTTCCAGCTGGCCCAATACCTGACTTTCATTAATGATTATACAGTGGCAAAAGAGATACTCTTAGCGTGCAGATAATGCCAGATCTGCTCCTGATTTGGCCGCATCCCTGAAAAAGGGATGCATCTCAGGAACCATAAAGAGGATGATAGCGCTATTTTCAGTCTTCCTGGATGGTGGATTTTGTGTGTAAGCCAGGCTGCGTGTTGCTGGGCAGGACTGTGACAGAGATGGGGGAACTGAGTTGGCACATGGGCAGGCCCTGGCTAGGAATAAGTGAATTGACCTACAAGTGTCGTGCGTTATCCACAGCGTGTGTATGACATGTCCAGATTAGCTTTCTTATGTATATCCATAAATTTGCTAAAACTTGGCTTGGATATGAGACAGTTCCATGTGGGTTTCATCAATCTGTTCCTAGCGTTTTGCCTTGCTTCAAGATCATGCAACTATTTAGATTAGAAGGGACCTCTGGAAGGCAGTTAGTCAAAGCAGGGCTAAATTCAAAGTTAATTCAGGTTGCTCGGAGCCAAATTCAGGTTGCTCAGAGACACATTCAATCAAGTTTTAAGTATCTCTGGGGATGGAGATTCCACAACCTCTTGGTGCAACCTGTTCCAGCATTTAACAACTTTCTTGGTGATGTCCCCTACTGCCACCTTATCTCCAGTCAGAATTTCCATTTTTGCAACTTGTCACTATTGCCTCTTTTTTTTTTTTTAATTTCTATCTGAAAATATTTTGGCCCTGTCTTCTCTGTAATCACCCATTAGATACTGGAAAAGAGCAATTAGATCCCTCTTTAGCCTTCTTTTCTTCAAGGCTAACCTTTCCACCAACTCTCTTCAGTTTATCAATATCTCTCTTGCATCAGAGAGCCCATAAGTGGCACAATATTCAAGATGAGGGCTCACAAGTGGTAAGTAGGAAAGAAAAATAATTTCCTCCAACCTGCTGGCTGTAATCCTAATAGTGCAGTCCAGTATTCAATTAGCCTTCATTTCTGTAAGATGTACTGCTGATTCAGTCAGCAGAGTCTTTTTTTGCAGAGCTCCTTAGCTAGCCAGTCCCCAGCCTGCATGGATGCATGGAATTATTCTGTAAGTAAACCTGTATCCTGCTGCATTCTGCTGTTTCTGAACTGTCATTTTGCTTTCCCAATGTGACCTTAGACCTGACTTACTACCTCAACTTCTCTGATGATCACTGGAGCATTGAAAGACCCTTTTGCTATCATTATATCCCTTTAATCCTGGCTCTCGGTTGGGTCCTCATCCATCCCCAGGCAGAGCTCCATGCGCTCCAGCTGGTCTCTGACATAGAGGGAGACACCCCATCCTCATCTCCCCTGCCTGTCCTTCCGAAAGAGCCTGTATCCTTCCAGTCCGACACTCCAGTCCTAGGAGCCGTCCCACCATGCCTCCGTGATGCCAATAAGATTATAGCCCTGCAGGTGTGCACACATCTCTAACTCCTCTTGTTTATACCCCATGATTTTTATAAATCTTTAAGACACTCATTAATGTTTTACATCTGAGACACTTCTTCCTCGCTTAGCAGATCATTTATTTTTTTCCTTCTCTTTTTTATAACAAGACTTAAAAAATCAAACAGAACAAACCTTTCTAAGAAGTGTATTCAATCTGTTATAGATGAAGGCACTAACAAAATGGGAAGGAATCTATGGGTCAAAACATGAATCACAGTTCTCTTTGGTATTAGAAAGAAGTGATACTTATATGTTTTTCCTAATTAATGTATTAGAAGCAGAGATATAATAGATAAAATTAACCAGACATTTAGATTTGTTCTGGTGAGATATTGCTTAAGAATGCTGACTTCATATTTATTAATATAATTCATAACCTTTCTAATAAGATTTCATGGAACAAAGCTATACTGATTTTATATGCTATAAGTGTTTTGAAAAGTTCTAGTTATTTCTACAACACAATATAATTATTAAAAATTTGGCTGACTGATGATGGGTTCATAAGAGCTAGCCTGAGCCTAAGAAGTAGGAATTCATAAACCTAAACCCAAAGATTGCCCTTAGTGCTCACCAAGTCAGTTTGAGCTTTTCACTGACAGTAATGCATACATACTGTGTTATCAGACCAAATAAGAATTTTCTATCAAAATCTTTTGGATACTCATCATGACATTCCTCAATTCTAAATAGCTAGGTCATTCATCTCAAACTCAGTGTTACCATTTTTTTCAGAAACTAACAGCGAAACAAAATTTTTTACTCACTTTGTATATTTGTGTAAAGTGCAGCTGAGAACTTGCAGCTTGTGTAAAAATATTTTCAGTATAGTTACACATGGAGATTTAATTTGCCTCTCAGTCTTTAGAAGACATTCCAGTCAAAGCTAAACCCCAGCTTGTGACAGAGTTTCCTTTGCTACTTGTGAGACATGGCTCTGCCTGCCTATATCTGATGGGTATTGACATTTCCAGTTTGCAGTGACTAGTAAGTGACAGGCGTTCTGTTTCTGGGGTATGATTTGAAATACGTCTCTTTTGCCATGTTTTACCAACTATCACAATGCCCACCACTCCAAAACAAGATGCGAAAGAGAGAACACAATGCTTCCGCACTAACCTGCACAGCACTGTTAGCATATTGGTAAGGCAAATTCCAAATCTGCAGTGAAAATTCTAGGGGAAAGCATTAGCCGGAGTATTCCTATTCACAGAGAGGCACAAGAAATTAGGATGCCCAGTTCCCGAGAGTCTTCACTAAAGACTGAATAGTATTGAAAATGTCTCCACAGCTATTCTTTGTACCTAGGAGAATGCAATTAAAGGTTGCTTTCTTTTTGCATGCTCAGTTTCTTGGCTTTCTGTCCTGCACAAGGTTAATTGTAATATAGCTACACAATTAGATGCACACACAAGACCTTAGTAATATGCAAGACTCACAAAAGATTATTTCAGAAACTCATTGGAATAAAAATTGTCCTTCCAGAAATATTTCATCAGGATTTCCAGAGGAATGATATTTAATACAGCATGTTCAGCTCTTAATCATGGGGCAGCTGCTTTGGCATGTATTTATCTTATATTTCTTTCCTAAGAATATTGTCCTTTGCAGAATTCTTGCCAATTTCATCATTTTGGATGCAAAACTTAATGAACTGTCTTCATATATTTCTCTATCTCTGCATGTCTGGCCACAGTGACCATTTCTTCCTTTTTTTCCTTTTTTTTTTTTTTTTTTTTTTTTTTTTTTAATATATTCCTTCAGAAGCTAGCAGTGTGGATGCTACAAACTAGCTATATTTTTCTGTTTCTATGATTTTCCTTTATATCTTACTTTCTCATCATCTTGTTAAATATTCCTTGGCAACCTATTCATTAAAACAACACAGACTGTGTAGCATCCTCACTAGAGAAACAAAGTTAATGAATTTTCCTATGAATGGGTTTTCTAGGGTCCTTTTTTATTTCTTCTTACAATTTTATCCCAAGGCCTAAATTATTTGGTTTTATCCCCTGGTTTTATCCTATGATGTAAATGTCTTCCCCCACCCCCCCCCCCCCCCTTTCTCAGTGCTCATTTTCAGTACGAATAAAAGTTTCTAAAGAGTTTTGAATAGTCAACTGTCTTTCATTAATTGCTATGACTTGTCAAAATTTCTTCTGATATCCCTACTGCAAAA
Organism: Haliaeetus leucocephalus; assembly: GCF_000737465.1. Classification (NCBI taxonomy): domain Eukaryota; kingdom Metazoa; phylum Chordata; class Aves; order Accipitriformes; family Accipitridae; genus Haliaeetus; species Haliaeetus leucocephalus. The sequence goes on from NW_010973148.1 coordinate 405,282, forward strand.
TGATGGTTAGAGTTTTCCATGACTTTCCAGGGTTAATAGTGGTGCTAATCCTTTTTCAGCACTAATAGAGATTCTGGAAAAGCAAGTTTTGTGCAGACTGTTGGCTGATCACAGTTCCTTAGTTTTCAGCTTAAATCTTTTTTTCTTCATTTTCTCAGGTTTTGTTCCCACTCATTCCCCAATTTTGAAAAAAACCCACAAAACAAACAACCAACCCACCACACTCCTCACAAGCCCACAGTGAAACTGTGGGTTTGCTTTTTTTACTCTACCAGTTCTTATTCTAAAATCTGAAAATACGTTTTGCATTTTTTTTATATTTTTTTGTTCAGATGCACTAAGAGTACACTTGTAATACAAATTTTTTGTATTGTAACACATTGATAGTATCTATTACACTAAGTAGAAAAGTACCAAGAAATCTGAGAGGAAAATGTAAATGAGAGTGGTGGAAGGATGAAAAGTAGTCTGATAAGCTGAAAAGTAAATTATTTCATCTTAGCATCTGTCAGTTCATATATTGAATATAGCTTATAAATTTGCTTCTTGATATAAAACTTTAGCCAGTGAAATATTTACAGGACGGGAGGAAAGATACATTTTAAACTCCACTAGAAAGTTGCATTTTTCTTGATGCCCACCCATTACTTTATTGCACCCCAAGAGACAACAGTCGATAAAGGCACTATTGTTTAGCAGTGATACTGACGGTTATTACCTTCAGATAGAAATATTCTCTCTAAATGTAATTTCTGGGTAAGATTAGTTGTTTACATAGCTTCTTTTTAGAAGGAATTTTTTTGGTGACCATATCTTGGCGAACAAATTTGGAACAGGGTGTTTCCTGCTCCCTAAGTTAAAATTAAGACCTGTTGCTACTGGAGCTAACACGAAAAATCTGCATAGCTGAGAGATTGCACCTTCATTTGTCATCACCACATGATTGTGCATTTGAAGATTGTGCTCAACATAAAGATTATAACCCAAAGACATTGGGGAATTGAAAAGTTTTCCAGTTCAAAGAACATTCCCTGTGGGATTTTGAGATCAACAGCAATCCCTCAAAAGCCTCACTTCTATCATGGTTGCCATATTGCCCAGCAGCTGGAAACTCAGCTGGAGACCTTCAAGTTAAAGATACAGACTACCAGAGTTTGGCTTTTGGTGAGCTGATGTACTCCTAATTTTTTTTAGACCAAGTTTGGGAAGACATGCAAACACCCTTGCATGTAACTGTCACACAGCTCACCTCATTAAATAAAACACATTTCATTCCTACACATTTTTCTCTCTGATTTAATTCTTTTTAGGTAAGTGGAAAAGTCTGTTTTCTGTGATCTTCCCAACAGTTTCCAGTGTTTCTGTGGAGTCTGACAAACCTGATCATTCTTTTCTAAGGAGGTAAATCAACAGTTACATCCACAGGGTCAACCAACCTAAACCCGTGATCTACTGATTCATCTGATTGAGACTGTATAGTATATATAGTATAGTATTTCTTTCTATGATAATTGGTATAGAACATCTACTTTTTCTTCCTCAGAGTTTCTTTTTTTCCTGCCTTCTGACATATAATCCTGCATCATCACAAATCCTTGCAATTTATCAGAGGCTATCCTCAAAATTGTCTTAGCAAAGCCTTAAGCCTTTTCAGTTTTGGATTATAGAATTTACACATGATCCAAATTCTTCTTATCTTTCCAAGCAGTTTCATACAAGAGCCTAGCACATGTCCAAACATCTGTAGGGCTGGGTGTCTTTCCTTCTCTCTTTTATTTCTGACTGAAAAGCTAGTATTTGTATATACAGAATACAACACTTTTAATACAGTCTAAAAAGGTTGATAAATGAATATGCAGCATTTGCTGGAACAGTTGCCTTGGAAAATAGGTATAACAGGTGGCATGATTTTGTACTGATAAGGCTTATCTAATAATTAACTCTTTGGCTTTAATGAGTACCACTAAGCTAATGTTAAAGAAAAAAATACTTCATTCTTCTTGCAAAAACAGTTGACACCAGTACTTTCCTCAATAGTCTTGCGTAGAGCTACAACTTCTATAAAGGGACATAAAGAACTAACTCCACTTTCATTGCAGTTCCTTTACGAGTCATGTAGAGCAAATACCACAGCTGTGTTTAGTTTACACTGTCTTCGGTCTCTCCTCTCCCAGGGTACAGTCCTTAAATAATGATGGCGAAAATACTTCCATAGTCACACCCCACCTCCGCTGATTTCATGATAGTACCATCTCTGCACTCTTATGCAGTGCACAATCTTGCCTTTCTCTTCCCTTTCAGTCTTCTGTCTCTTTAAGGTACTTAAGTCAGCTGGCTGTGTTAAAGCAGTAAGTTGCATTTATGACATTGTGTGCTAATGATCAGCCTTTCGAGCGGAAAGTGCATTATGCATCACTGTTTCCAGAGGCACAAGAGAACATCCTTGTGGTGCTAGAGCTCTAGTCAATCCTTTGAAGGACCCCCAAAAAACTGATTTAGCTCTACACTATCTACAAGTTTATGCCTTTCTCTGGGAGCCTGAGAATTCTCTTGAGACAGTTCTATGTCTACAGCTTTATTCTTTTGTTATTCTTTTTATTTTGTCTTAGTCTTTATGGGACAACTTTGGATCATATGCAAAGATCTGTGTTAGTAAAGGTGACATGAAAAATGAAGAGGCTGTTTTAGCACCTCTCTAGTAAAAATGGACGTGCAGTCATTAATCTTAATTCTATGCTATTAAAATGTTGACTGAAAGTACGTTTAAAAATAATCTTACACTTTTTTGTACTACTTATTAATATTAAAACAAATATGGTATACATGTATAATAGATCTAATCCAAAATGCCCTAAAAGTGATAGGAAACTGCCTTCTGATTTTGATGGCCACTGCATAAAGCCCTATTTTCTTTTTTTATGTTACTTGTATTTTCCTATATGTTTCTAGTTGTCCATTGTTGTACTATTCTGTCTGCTAATAAGAGATTGAACTGCAGCAGGATGTTTTGGCAAGCTGGGTACTTCTAGTTCACACACCAGTGCTCTTTCCTCCCCTGCTCAAGATCTCCCTCCAGCCTCCAGGGCTTTCTTCCTCTTAGCCCCATAGACTACACTGCCCTTTTGGGCTCCTTACATCTGCCACTGCCACAGACCACTTCTTATCTCACCAAGTCAGGAGCAGCTGTCATTAAAAATCTAAACCATATTTTCCCATCTTGGCAAACCCCACTGTACTCTGAGGTGCCAAAGTTCTACACTACATTCAGCTGTGATATTGCACTTTTGGCCATAGCTGCCTATTTTGACCTATTTCTGCGCAGAATAAGCCTTCCTGCTCCGTGAAAGGTCTTTAAATTATGATTTTTTTTCCCCATCCTGAAATGGGATAGAAAATTGATATCTTAGGTTTTCATAAACACAGTCCAAACAAGAAAAAGGTAGTTGAAAAATTTCAAGTTTGAAATATATATTCTTAACTTTTCTTAATATAACTTAATGTCGTTCTCAGAAGAAAGATATTACAAACTGATGAATGAAACTTTTACTTTAAAAAAGTTAGAATAGAATGTATTAGAAAAATCTTTGTTTTTTCCTCTTGAATTTTCTTTTTCTTTTATTAGGACACTCTCTTAAATGAAGCCTTTTTCTCAAGGTGAATTGTTTTTTGATAAGTTAACAGTTTCTGTTAAAAATGTTCAGTGGAATGTTTCCAACCTGTTTTACCTGTACAACCAATGATTCTTCACAGATATTTAACAGGAAGGAATGTACAAACGCTGAAGTGTAATCAGAAACTAGTACAGAGTTTAGAATAAAATTCAAAAGAGAAAAAATATCATCATAATTGAAATGATGTATGAACAAATCTCTCGAAAATAAGCTGTAAAGATTACTAGGCGTGCAACTAAGATGGCAAAACCCTTCTATGCCATATTTTCAGAACTGTAATTCTGAAATTTAAAGCATGACTGAGAAATCATTTCCAAAAGTCATGCAACAGCTTCTAATGCCTGTGGAAAATAAAGGTTTTAGAACATTTAGAAAGACACAGGATTACAGGATAATAGTAAGTCTTCATTTTGAATGTCAAGGGGGAGGGGAGCAAAAAAGAAAAAGAATTAGCAAAGTTGAGAAAATGTAAGAAAACCTGAGATGACAGCCTTGTAGAAAGCAGTGCAGGAGTAAAAATGAAGTTAAGTAGATGCACAATTGCTACATGCATAGGAGTCAGAAACTAGGAAGATTTTGTTCCTTTACATATTGACTGACCAGGAAGAAAAATAAAACAATTGACCTTATTTTTTAAGGAATTAAAACCAATCTTTTGAATACAGAAGAGGATGGTATTGTTTCATTTAGTTCTATGGCATTTATTAGTAGAAGCTGTGGTCCTAATCGATCTCAGTTGCCATAAATTTCTGTTAGCAGATCTAAAAGGATTAAGAAATAACAAAGGGAAACACATGTTACAGGAAACTTAAGATAACTAATTTGCATGAGAGTAACAATGCATCTCTTTGATTTTTTTAGTATCTTTTTACAATTAGTTTGCCTATTTTAATACTACTTTTCCATGTTCTCCCAGTCAAAGCAGAGTCAGCAACAAGTAAGCTGAAAATTCCTAAATGGTTTATCTGTATTTTCTATTTGAAATTTATATTTCTCTTTCTCTCTTATGTCTATAAAGTTAGCTTAAAATTATTAAAATGCATCTAGCAATCTGTTCCTCTATTGCCATGAGAATTTTACCTCACTACTTGTTCTTTCTGCTTTTAATTTTTCCTCTTCTATCTAATTATTACAGGTTTGTCTGTTGGTATTATTTCTAATTAAGACTTTTCTGATCCTAATATGTATCTAAAAGCACAAAAGTATTTAAAAACTGCATTTCAGATCTCATGATCTTCGTACATTCCTGCAAATAGATGAAACTCTGGCTTTTTCCTGTGATTTTACTTGAAGAGAATGAATGAGTGTCTGAAGGAGAATCCACTGAATCCTTGTTTTGCTCTCTCTGCCAATTCAATCTGCAAAGATACAGCTGTGCTTCCCCAGAGAGGTGGTCAAAATTTCCATGTGTGGAAATTTCTAACATTTTGAAAAAGCTTTCATTTCTGACTGTAATGAAAATGGAAACCTAAAACGTAGAAGGAAAAAACCTAAGCAAACTACAACCAAACCACCTAAAACATAACATAGATCTTTGATTTCAAGTGTGAAGAAAGTGTCTATATAAGGTATTCGTGCCCCCCCCCCCCCCCCAAAAAAAAATTATTTTTTGAAACTCTATATGCTTTCTTTAACTAGAAGACTCTCTGGACAACCAAACCCATCAAGTATCATAAAGACAGGTTTGAAAGAAACACTTTGGGCCACGTCATACCTGAGAGCACCCAGTCGCTCAATGGAACTGAAGTCTCTAGCTCTCACGCAGCGGAGACATCACCAACCACATCTCCCAGGGTAAGCTGCCAGCTCCCATACCCCAGGCTCTGTCTCAAATCAGTCATGTCTTTTAGTAGAATTTCTCCAAAATGTCTTTTTTTGTTGTTGTTTTGCCAAGACTGGATTTTGCACCAAAAATATGGTGGGGTTTTTTTGCTTGTTTGTTTGCTTTGTTTCCTTGACCCATTCTGTTTCCCAGGATATTTCTCCAGGAAATGCGTACTGAGGGGTATGGACTTGCCTGGACCAACAGGCTCTGTCCTATTCTGAAAATTGTTCAGATCATTATTCTGCCTCAAGTGTAAGTAAGCAAATTAATGACAATAACTCCCTAACTCGTTAGCACAAACTAAAGTACAATCTTGCCTAAGTCAAGAACTGTTTCTTCATTGAAACAAGTCTTTCACAACGTAAAAGGAGAGTCTAGTCATGATGGAAGTAATTTAAGGAGAAAACACTCTTGTGCTGATTACTGCAATAAATCCAACCCATCACACTCAAATAAAGCCACAGAATTACCGTGATACACTAAGTTTCCTGCTTGGTTAGTTCTAGCTACGTAGATGTGATGGACTTACAGTTATCCTCTCATTATCAGAGGGTGACAGAAAATTCAGTAGTACTAAAAATAACTAATAGTATGTGTTTCATGCTATCTTTATCTTTAAAGACTTCTGGATGCTTAGAAACAGGATAGATCTTTCTTAAAGTCAGCCTAGCCTAAAAAAATTTAATACTGGCAGAGGGAACCCCCACCATCACCTCTTCTCAATGTGAAGAAATGTGAAGTACTACTTTTCTAAAAATCTATTACATATCTGGATCAATAGATGAACAAAATTTTAGGTGAGTAGAAGGATATATAGTATAGTCATCTACCCTTAGGGATGCTACTTACACATGCAAGCATTCTGAGTGCTTGTCCCTGCTTCCTTACCTTCTTACACATTTTTCCCTGGTATTTTGCACAAATGAAATACATGAACAATCCTAAGATCAGCCAGTAAAGCTTTCTTCCCCTTTCCATGTGAATACTTAGTAAATCAGACAACAAAAAACTATTAATCCCTTGTGTTTCCTATCTCTGAATGACTCTTGTATTCTTCTCTGTGAAGTTTCAGCTGGAGCAATATTGATTGCTTCTAGTATTGAAAATCCCAAGAAACCCTGTAGCCTACTAATTAGCTGACCCACCAGGAAATAGGAGGAATCTGAATTTCCTCGGGCAGAAGAAAAACTTTGATCTCCCACATTCTCAAGGGATGCTCTGATCATTACACTAGACTATAAAAAGATCACATTGGAGAATCTGGTTGAAAGTCTGTTTGTGGATCAGTCCAAGGGCATTTTGCTCAAGGAACTGAAATAAAGGGCTATCCTGCTAACAAGGTTTCACTGTAGCAAGCGTAAGAAGAAGAAGAAGGACATCCAGGGCTTAAAACAATACAATCACTAACACCTTCCTGTGTATCAGAAAGAAAGCAGCCAGTTACTCCAAAAGCATTTTTAGATCATCAGCAATTTCTCTCACAAGTAGAAACTCACCGAAGACAGAAACTTGGGGCAATTAAAGACTATTTCTAACTCAAGTGACTTGCCGCATTTTAGCTTTCTCTTCAAAGAAATGTCTAAAACCTCCAGCCTTGCTGTGCAGTAGAAAGGAGGCAGACACAACAAATAAAAAAAAAGAAAAGAAATGAAAGGCTGCTGAATTGTGCAAATTCACACTACCTACAGTGATTGGCTTGCTGTGCACAAGGGGCAAACAATCAAAAGCAGAGTTCCCAGTCAAAGAGCAATCAAGTGTTGACTATAAACTAATTCAACTAAATATCATGACATTTTTTAAATGCCTCCTTGCTGTTCTGTACCACAGCTCTGCTCAGGAAAACTGGCTAAAGAGCAATGCAACCAATATGCCATACACGGTCTACTTCAGGGTGAACTGAGTAACTTTTTGACCACAATGACTACATTTGTGTGAACTGTGAAAGAACCTTAGAGATTTAACTCACATGCAACCCCTAAATGGATGAGTTGGGAAGAGCTGAATCCTATTCACAGAAAAATAAAGAAATGCAATGGCCTTGAGAAGGGGAATATTCAATATTTGTAACATATCAGGTAAGTGTATAAAGATAAGTGTAGCCCAAGGTCTTATGAAGGCTGGATTTAATGTTGAATGGATTTTGCTGTGAAATACTATTTATTAGAATAATTGGTATTATTCCTTTAAACTGAAATGCATAAATAAGACCAGCATAAAATAAATATATTATCCCTGGCATACCAGTGTCAGAAGCTCCATTCCAAAGTCTTTTGGTTAAAATACATTATGTATCTGCAGCAAAAAATACAGATGATAACATTTTTACTCAAATCTTTAAATGGTCTTCTCTTCCAGCATTCTTTACTTCTACTTTACCTGAGTCATAGTCACTTTGCTATTATGAAGTACTCCAACAGAGGTGTCAAAGTAATTTTAAAATTAAGAATATTGCTTGAAGAGTCACTGACGCTTCTAAATTTTTCCCTTTATGGGTTTCGTTATGTGAATCTATCATAAAACTTAATAAAACTTCATTCTCACTATCAAAAGGAAAGACACATATGACAGTAAGAGCATGATGCTAAATTTTACAGTGCTGGAGCATCAACAAAACAGTAAATCCATACAAATGCATCAAGATATCACCTGAGTAGCCCAGCCTCAAATTGAACACTTAGTGGCAAGATACCATTCATGTAATGTGCAATCTGAATATGGTAGACTTTCAGGTTGCTTGCTTTAGTTTCTGAAGAAACTAAGGTTCACCCATCCCATATTTCAGGTAAGCAAGAGATATTTTATATACGGGATTACTGCAGGCACAACTCCATGTCATTAATATTTTTTGCAAAAAGTCTAATGTTTGTAGAATACAGAAACGATGGCTCATCTGCACTATTCTCCGATCTCCATGAGCATGTAACTTGTTGACAATGTTCCTCAGAGAAAGTGAGTCTGTTTACATATATTTTTGAATTTCTGTGCTGAGTGGCTTTCAGTATCAGATTTCATTAAACTGTGAAGTTGGAAGAACATTTTGTTTTCTTCTCTTGGCTCTTCAGTCTCTTAAACTATTTATACAACTGTAGCATAGAAAAGCTGAAATAGAAAATATTACTATCTTTTAGCAACATTTTAAAAGCCAGAGTTCACTATGAGTATCTTAGGCTTTTGTACATGATTCTTCACTCTTATCTCTCTGTTCTGCATATATTTTAACGATCTTCTGCTCTTGCTTTGGGAGTCTTCAGGAGATCTTCCTGTTTTCTCATCAAGACTTCTCCCTGAGAGAACTCATGTTTATAGTTTCAGGGTTTAGCTTTGGGGACTTGCACATTTTCCCCATCACCACAGCTTTACCTCCATTAGTTCCTACTGACTCCCCCATAAATACCTTGTTCTAGTTGTCCATTTATGAATTCACTTAACATAGCCAAAACACAGCTATTTTATTTTCCAAGTTTTACATTTTTCTTCTTTATGATAATCTCCACAGTAACTTGTCATGTAGATCTTGTTAGCTAGGGTTCGTTTTGGCTTGATACAACCATAGTCCTCATTTCTGGGCACAAAGACTCCTACGTTAACCTTTTCCATATCATACAAACCATTTCTAAGCAAACAGATTTTCACAGTGATCAGTAAGAAATGCCACCGATATTTTGACTGCCCCACACAATCCTTCCCTTTCAACATCACCATTTTAACATTATTCTATGAACAACAGTTTTTCCACATCACTTGTTCTTGTCCAAATATTTGTGTACGAAATTAATACAGCCTCCTACATGTATAATTAACCATAAAATATTTATATGAGAAAAAGATGCAACTACAGTTATACCCAAATACTTTATCCTTTCCCAAGACCACATCATTTCCCAAGTGATTTCTTAGATTTTTTTTTTTTTTTTTTTTAATCTTCTATACTGTTATGCTTTTGACCAGCTCGGAACTGAATGGACAAAAATGTGGGGTGAAATAATTTAGCCAGTGAAACAAGGAATATGAATGTCAGCCACAATGTGGTTTTAAGACCTGAGGTCCATGAATATTGACATAACATCATCTTTTAACCACGAAGAGATTTGTGTAATACAGAGATCTTGGATAATAACAGTTTAAAAGTCTCCAATAAGTGATTATAAGATTACTGTTTTCTCTCTTGATTAAAAAAAAGTGATAAGACTGAAATTAAAAAAAATGAGCAATACATTTTTTTAAACAATATCAACGAATGGATAAATATAAAGTACAGAACTTTGGTTTCTTCTCTCATATAAGCAAATTGTTTCTGTTTTATTGATCTTACTATGAACATGTTTAAAACAAAATCCTTTTTTTTTTAAATAAAGACACCATTTGTTACCAGTTTGCAATAAATTACAACATAGTCTTAATAGCGATATTAATTACCAATAAAACCTGAAACATTAATAGACATTGAAGTCCATTGTAACTGCTTGATACATATTTGTGTTTGATATCCTTCTGTGTTCATATATACATTTGTATATTACTGATGAATTGTATTAATGTTAAATGCAAATTGATGAGTAGTTCATAACTGCCTCAGGTATGCCTTGCTAGAAAACATGCAAGTTATCCTAGCCTTTTTAAAAAGCTGAATATATTAATAACATGTTATTGAAATAGAATTTTAATGAGCTGTAAATGGAGTTGCTATGGAGAAATAATATGGTATGATGGTATTTAGAAATGTGTACAATATCATAATTGCCTGCAACAATTCCTTATAGAGACCACTTCTATACACTCTGATTTTTCTCTATCTACCAATTTATAAAGTCTGACAAATAGCAGGTCACACAGTCTCACTGATTACTGTGTGTGTAGTCTCACACACAAATCAACGCTTCCCCAAAAAGGACCAGTGAAAAGTCATAATGTTTCATTTTCTGGAGGACTGTGTTTTAGCATAGTGTCAAATCAAGAGGGCATAAAGAAGTAGATGTAAAGAACTGGAGACTACAGAAATACTTTTATTATGCACTGCCATGTGCTGATGTGCCAAATGCCTCAAAATTACCTCCGTCCATCCCTTCTCTTAATACAACCGGCTATGGATGCAAAAAAATAGCTTCTCTCATCAGGCTTTATGTAAGTGCTTTTGCGCTATATGTGCCAAGTAAATCATACATTTTTCATCCCCACCAATATAAACATCCCCTGTAGCAAGCATATAAACTTTCAGCGAGTGAAGGAATAGGTAAGATGAGTTCAGCAAATGGAACAGAACTGAACCAGAAGTGAAGAGGACGAGACAAGAGAGAAGGAGAGGGCGAGCAAACCATCTGAGGTACATCCAGATCCAGAATTGTCTCTCAGCCACCTCCTTCTTGGAAAGAAGCAAGCAATGGTTTACACCTGCCACAGCAAATGCCTTCCCAGAAGTCAGTACAGTAAGGGGAACTTTAAACTCCCAAGTTTTCTTTGCAGCTTAACAGAAAATATTTTTCAGCTCCTTTAATTCCCTAGGCACATGTGCAAGTGACTCCAGGATGCCAGCACTCACTACTTTGCTTGGATTTGCCACTTCCATGCAGACAACACAATATGGGCTTGTCAATCTCCCCCTGACTCAACCTGGCCCTCTCAACAGAGAAGGCTTACAGTAAAACTAAGAAAAGATTCCTCAGAAGCAAAAAATATTGGCTAGAAGACTGGAAATAAAAAGCAGCATGGAAAGCTAATAAAATATGGTATTTTAATTGAAACTTCACAGGTACATCCTCCTTGAGTTGCTAAATCTCTCCTCCCTAGAGTTTAACACATGGTCCAAACAGCCAAGCTGGGGGTTCCGTGTTTAGAGTAATCCCCCATGTTTCTAAGTATTCTCTTTAGTTCTGAATGAGCTTCCTATTACCCTAATTTGCATACTTTGGGAATTTTGTTAGGGATATAGACGTAATTGCCCTTGATAAAACATGGAGAAATGAGTCACACTGCTTGATCAACTATTGAACTGAATTATATAATATTTTATAAGTTATTTTCACTTTTGTTCTGAGTCAAAAATCATTTGCAGACCAAATATGATCTTTAAGTTTCCCAAAGCTGCATTTTTAGCATGTGGACTGTATATTTATATAAATAATCACCAGTTTCAGTAAGAAAAAATATTCAGATTTGTCTTAGCTTAATCTTTTCCAGAGATAGTATGCAACCAATATAAACTCTACCAATTAGAAAAATACAACAATATATTTAAGCTATTGAGATTCATTTCCCAGCATCAAGCATATTAAATTATACTTGGAAATGTTACAGCTAAAGATCTATCATTCTTCTCAGCTGGCCACCCCCCTCACTGTATCAAAGTGCTCTTGAGGAATTCAGATGAAAAGTATACCCACTCAAGTGTTTGGAGAGTTAACACTTTAAAAACAAGGTGACTGAAACTTTCCCGTATATTTGATTGTCCTGAAGTTTTGTTGTAAATGCAGGTCTAGGTCTAGTTGAGGTTTAGTGCTTTCTCTTTGTATATTTTCTCACACAACATAGTCTTTTTCTCTTAAGAAGGACTCCTATGAACCAAAACAAACAGTAATGAAGCAAAACCAACTAAGCCCTGAGAATGAAGTACCAGCTGCAGAGAAAGTAAGTGCTGGGAGAAAATTCATATTGCTAGCAAAATTAAGCTCAGAACATGGCTTCTGTTTCAAGGTCATGATATTACGCACAGGATAGGATTTTAGTAGTAGCATGACCACAAACTGGACCAGTACAGCAGATTTGAGACTTTGGGGATTTTGTTTTCTTTTTTTTTTTTAATTTTGGGGTTTTTTGTTCACAGTCCTGTGAACATTTCTTTACCTGAGCTTTAGTAAATCTTTAAAAAGAATCCAGCTAAGGCAAGAAACTAATACTTCAAAATAATTTAAAATATCTAAAGCCATCCCAAAATATTTGATCATTTCACCAACAGTTTTCACAAACCATTTATGTACCTGTACTTAAGGTAATCACATAGATTCCTATGTAACTATCATAGTTTAAGCCCAGCTGGTAACAAAGCACCACTCAGCCACTTGTTCACTCCCCCCTCCCCAGCCACCGTGGGATGAGGAGAAATATAAACGCAGGCTCGTGGGTCGAGATAAGGACAGGGAGGGATCACTCACCACTTACAGTCATGGGCAAAAGACAGGCCTAACTTGGGGAAGAAAGAAAATCAATTTAACTTACTACCAATCAAATCAGAACAAGGATACTGAGAAGTAAACCTGAATCTTAGGACACCTTCCCACCACCCCTCCCTCCTGCCCGGCTCAACCCCCTCCTGGTTCTCTCTCCCTCCTCCCCCCGGCAATGGGGGCTGGGGTCAGCTCGCCACCCCTTGTCTCTGCCGCTCCTTCCTCCTCAGGGGAGGAGGACTCCGCACTCGGGCCCTACTCCGCCGTGGGGTGTTTCCCACAGCAGACAGTCATCCACCAACTTCTCCAAGGTGAGTCCTTCCTGCGGGCTGCAGTTTCCTCACAAAATTCCCTGGCGTGTGTCCTTCCCGTGGGCTGCAGTCCTTCAGTCCCAGCCTGCTCCAGCACGGGCTTCCCCACAGAGTGGCGGCCATCTTGGGGGGCCTCCGCTCCCCACTCCCCTCCCTGGGCTGGGGGGGACAGCCTGCCGCCTCACCGCGGGCTGCGGGGGCATCAACCCCCTGCCTTCCTCCCTGACCTCGGTACCCGCAGAGGGGTTCCTCTCCCGTTCCAATCCCCCACTCCCTGCAGGTTTCCCCTCTTAAATCTGCTCTCCCACCCGTGTTTCCACTGTCCCTGAGGGGCTCGGCCTGGGCCAGAGGCGGGTCTGGCTTGGAGCCGGGGGAGCTTCCAGCAGCTTCTCATAGGAGCCGGCCCTGCAGCCCCCTACCTCGGTATCAAAAAAAAAAACAAACCACTCCACACAAACCCATAACAGTAACCAAATGTGCACATTTAAATTTTAACATTTCTGTGTATTGACAATACCTTATACACAGATATTAGACTCTATCACATCTTTCCCTATAACATGATCTTATCAACATCACAAGTCTACCACCTATTTTTCACTAAATTAATTTTTGTATAATCCAGCATGTAACTCCTTACATGCTTTGCTTTTCTGAACAGTATGACCTTCTGTGAACAGTACAGACAATGTATATTTCCTATGGCTTTACTATAGCTACAGAAACATGAAATTTGACTTAAGCTAATTTAGTCTCCTTCTCAGTGGCATTTGTAGCCCACTGTAAGCTCTGAAGAGTGTAGCTGTACTGCTACCAATGCCCAAGACCAATTATGGACAGCTCTGCCTACAATACACCGAAGGCAGCTTTCTTATTGTAGCTCTACGCTCTGAGCCTTATAGAATTGCACAAGGTCCATCAGAAATACTGCATTCAAGAAACTGCATCAGGACTCAATGCCTAGTTGTTCCATTAGACCATTATTTTCCTGTATAGATGTATTTCTGACTGAACAATATTTCAAAGGAAGTCATGCACCACGTAAGTTTATTTTTTTTTTATTGATTTCAGTGATTAACATATAAAACAACAAAACCAAACAAATAAACATAAATCAACTAGTTACAAATAGACAAAATAAGGTAATTTAAAATGTGGCAATCATTATGCTTAGCTCTTTGAAGTTGTATAAGTCCTTAACAGTTCAGAACAAGAGTTTTATTAAAGAATTGTTTACAGTATGAAAAGTATTAAATACAAATTAATAGGGTTATTTGCCTATGAACAACTGGTGATGAAATACAATCATCTTATTTTAGAAAATATATATATGTCTAATAGGGGAGTATAGAGGTGAATAAAAAAAAAATAGCAGCTACTTGTAAAATATTAAATGTGTGAAGATTATCCACATAAGATCCTGGCAATGTCACTGAATCAATTACCTTGCTATGTGACAAAATCCAAACACAAGCACAGGAGATACTGCACATCTGAGAAGAAACTCTCAGGCACTGGAAAAGCAAAGTGATAACATAATAACTCAGTCCCAGGGAGTCTATAATTGTGTTTTCTCCATGTTAGTTCTAGTTATTGCTAAAATACCAGTATGGATAGAGATTAAGGTAGTCTTCAGTGACTCATTGCCATTCAGAACTTTTCAGATTTCAGTTTCAGAATTAAGACAACGTTAACAGTTATATGTATTTGCAGAAATTTCTGAGGAATTTTCAGATATAAGTTCCCTAAAAAAAGTCCCCCAAAAAACATTTCAACCAAGTTTCAGAAGACAAATTTTGCAAAATTTTCTGTCTGCTGCAGTGACAAAATGAAAAGGCAATTGAACTTGCTCAAATTACAGGAAGTACAAGTATGCCACAGTTAATGAGATCATCATCAGACGCTCTGCTGCTACTACACATTCATTAGGAACTTCAGCAGAAGATTAGTTTTTGGGACCACAGTTTAGCAATGGTCTAGAACAATGGTCTAGTAAGTTATTGTCTGAGAGGAAAATTCCTTCTCCGTATCTGTTCTATGGGGCTATTCATATATTCTGTTTTCACTATCTAAATGTATATAGTAGACTTCTGAGTTACAGTCAATGGAGAGAATAAAACGCTTCTAAAGCATAACATTTAATTTTAAAGAGATATTGGAACAGACTCTATAATATATTCTTTACAAGTGACTGTTTTTTCTCCATTGTATTTAAAGGAAGCCCAGGTTTATTAGCTCAGATGTGGATGTCTGCACTCTAGGTGTATATTTAAATTAATTTTAGTTATTACATTTCTAAAGCTTTCCATTTCCAATTTTCTTTTTCACAAAGTCCCACTTCACAAAGTGTTATAAAAAAACCATATTGCATTCCTGAAGATATTTCACTTGTCCTTTGTTTCTAAGTCTGCATACCACACATGTACCAAACTACTACATTGTTAATAAGTTCCAGATCATCCTTGATCCTCCAGGCCCAAAAAGAAACAGAGGAGCTTATGTTCTCACAGCTTAGTGATAACTCCCTCTGGTGCAGCCTAGTGAGAGACACATGCATAGCACTTGATATTGGGCCATCTCATGAATGCCTGGTGTGTTTACAAGCTACCATGCTTACATGCTCCCTTCTGCTTTTGATTTAGTGTCAAGATATTAGTAATAGAAACTTTGGCATGTACAGGTAGAAATACAAGATATTTACCTTGGGACTACTTTGGTTTAGAACAAGTCCTGACTCATTCAGATGTGCACTCTCCTTCAGAGACCATGTCATTCAGTCCCTGTCTGTGGAAGCAACATCCACAAGGACTCTCGTATCACCTTTACCTACCACTATCCACTGCTCTTTCTAGCCTCATTTTGAGCTGATATCTGAAAGATATAGATGTTTTCTTCATGATACCATCCTTTTCCTATTAAAAAACTGTTTGCTTACATCTAGAAGTTATTCCTCACCCTACGACATTTATCTCTAAACAGAAAATATTCAGAGTTTAAAATGCTTATATGCTTTGATCCTTCAGAGTCCAAGACATACATATTCCCATGACTGATTATACCCCTGCCAGTGTAAGGTCTCAGACTGTATCTGTGCAGTGTAAATATTTTTAAATTATACTCTAAATGAAGTTTTATGCAACATTCTGCTCTCTTTAGCTCATCTGGAGACATTTGTGCATAATTCTAAGCACTCAGTGTTTAGGAATGAATCATAGCCCCAAATGTTCTCATTCAACTCAGAAATTTCAAAATATTTGTTCCAGACATGGACTTGAGAGCAATATTAGACAGGATTTTGATATTAGATGTCTCTGTAGCATCCTAGAAAAGCATGACAATAATTGCTTTATTTTCTCAGTGTCAACGCGTGTCTATTACAAGAAGATCTGATTTTCTTCATTACGTGAAGCAAATAGCTGAGTGCCTGAACCACAGTCCTAGTGCCTAAGAATTTAAAAAAACCCTACAGGTTCTGATGCAACATAGTCCAAAAGTCAGAGCCTGAAGCCCTGCTTAATTATTATTAAAGTTTGACTCACTCACTGAAAACAGTGTGCATAATGACATAATCATTTCACCTAAAACTATACTTTCTATGGCCAGAGCCTACTATCTGTATCATTAAATGTATTCTTTCTTACACTAGTTGTTATCTAAAAAACCCCATTATTCTAAGCTTTGTCTTCTCCCTACATTAACCATTCTAAAAAAAGTTTTGTCTACCAAACTCGTATGGCCTGTTCCTATTCATCATTCATAAATAACTGGACACGTTCTGTCTTATAGGTTGTTTGCATACCTGGAAATCATTAACCTAGAAATGCAGTGTAATTGAAGATGCCTCATTTAGATTATTGCCCATTCTTTTTTTTTTTTTTTTTTTTTTTTTTTTTTTTTTTTTTTCCAGACAAATGCTTTATGTAGCAGAGCACAAAAGTATAAATGGAAAACCCAGCGCTCATACATCTTTGTCTTTGGTTTCTATTTCTGACATACTAATCTTTGTAGTTTGAAAAAAAAATGAAATAGCACATCTAGAAAAATGTGTCTGGCTTCTGAGACTGTGTCCTCTGACTGTCAATTTTCTGTTTTATAAGGCATGTAATGCTCTTGCTCAGGAGGGTGCTCATGTCAGTCTAGGCTGACCTCTTTTTTCCATTTGTCAATAACTTGCCAATGGCTTAGCGTGCACCTGCTAAATGAGTTTCCTTTCAGAGAAGTTTGAAGAGGAGTGAAGTTGCCAGATGGCCATTTAACTTAAAAGCTGTCTCTGACTGAGGCCAAAAACAACTGGCAAAACAAAGAGAGGAATTGCCCATGCTGAATACACAAGCAGATGCAGGACAAGCACAACAAGAGCTCTTTCCAAAAGGAAAACACACAGGTCAGATATGAGAAAAACAAGGGCTAGAACAATTAGTGCAATACAACAATGGGACCTATTATGCTGGCTTTATCAGAAGTGGCAGTTTCTACCCCCTGTCCTGCTTGACTATTGTATTATCTGCACTTCTTACCTAAATTATAGCTTACTGGATATTGAGATTTGATACACATTTTTCTTCACCAGTTAGTGGGTATATGATATTAGAACAAACATGACTGTAAACTTGGGTTGTTAGAGCTCTTGAACTGTACCAGTGCATGTGGTACTGGGAAGGTGACACTCATGGCAGCATAGTACAGTTAGGCCTGATTATTCCCCAAATCAATTAACAGTCCTGTTTCGGTGAGGAATACACAGAGCGGTGTTCATAGTACTCTCAGTGCTAAGGGTCTTGTCAGTTCTTCTGTGTCCAGAAGCTGGACAAGATGTAAACACTTGAGGTACTTTTTAAGACTGTATTTTAGCTGAGAATGAGGAAGCATTTTAAAACATAAAGTTCCAGTCTATTCAAGTATCTTATGAGCATTGAGGAACCTAACCTCCAAACTAGTAAAGGGGTATTATTATTACTTCAAAGAGGTGTACAGTCTCTCCCTCATTTTTCTGATTTTTTTCATGACTTAAAAGGCTTAAAATCTTAAATTTCCATTAAGACAAGATTTCTTAGTTCAGGTTCCAGGGTCACAGCCATGCCCTTCCTTAGCTGTTGGTAGCTGTTGTGAAGTTACACATTTTTCAAGATTCCAGAACATGCTGCAAGATTTCCATATAAATAACCTCTGGGTTATAAGTAAAAACAATTATCAGGAGCAGTGCAAGTTATATGCTTAGTTGATAGTATAAAGCAATGTTTAATAGGTTGCTCTAGTAACCATCCTTCCTCAAGAGCCATTGGCTTGCTTCTTGTTTCACAAAAACCTCCTCAGGTCTCATTTTATACATATTGTAAAAGATGGAGCTATACTCATGAAAACTTTATATCTTCCATAGATGGGAACTTATTTAGCTTTGCAATAATATAACCAGAGGCTTCTTCCTTCCCCAGACTAGTTCATTACTGGAAGGAACAAAATTATCACAGCCACTAATACTCTTGGCTTTGGTGTGGGAGGGGGGACATTAATTTAGGCTATTTTCATTGACATAGAAAAATGATTGGAAGATAAAATAAGAAAACTGAAGACAGCTATATTTTTTCCTAGTTATTTTCTTTTCATTTCTGTCAAACTTCTTCCATAAAACAGTTATCAGTTTTATGAAGAAAATAAGATTTTTTTCAAAGTAAGTAGCTGGTACGTTTATTTCTTTGTTAATTGTATAAAAAGAAAACTTAATAATCATACTGTGGTGTATCAGTAGTCATTTCAATTTTATGTCTTATGTAATGCTGCCACAGACCAGTTAAGAAATAGTGAAAATATAATTGGCTAAATAACTTAAAATAAACCAAACCTAACTTTTATTCAATTCAAAATTTTTCAGAACAGAAGATATTCCTTAATCTTACAAATTTCTTAAAGGAATTACTGTAAAGGTTATCTTTTGAAATAAGAACCACTGAATTTTTCTCACAGAATTCTGAATTTTGACCAGCTTTGAATTTAATTCTCCAAGTTGAATCAAGAAGCATGGCAGCAACCCACAAAAGCTGTTGGAACGTGAAGAAATTCAAATAACATGCAGAACAACTCATCACATTGTGTCATCTCTTGCATCTTAGTTACATCAGTCTCATACCATACTGGAGAAAGGAGTGGGATAGCAGTGGCCACGAAGAGAGAGAATTAAGGGGATGAGTTATCTAGCTGTTAAAAACATGCAGTCCTCGTAACTTCCCTAAAGTCTTTCCTAAAGACTTTCCTTAAAAAAGGCTTTGATCTTACTTCCCTCAAAGGCTTAGAAAGGGGGGGAAACTCTTACATGAATAGACAAAGAAATAATAGCACTTAATTTGTACTTGGTGCTGAAAATCTCCAAAGCGCCCTACAAACATTGACTAATCATCACAAGATCATTTTTGAAGGAGCGATTTATGTTTCTATGCTAATAAAACAGTTTAAAAAATACTCCCTAATGTTAAATGTCTTGAGTCAAGGTGAAAGAATATAGTCAGAGAATTTGGAGGTTAAAGATTCACAGGTTTTATCCACATCCTGTGCTTCATCTAAACTAATTACATTGTTGATAAATTGTATTGTCACGGAAACTTACAATTATACAGTTTGAAAACTTCCATATGATAAATTTATAAGAAATATGTTCCTTTTTATTTATTTATTTTAATTCAGGAGAGGTAAGGGTCCAGTTCCTCTCCATGCAGAGCAGAAGAGTCTTTTCAGCAGCTAGAGAGTTTATATGTCCAGTTAATATGTTGCCTCCTTTTCCTCCGGAGAATGCCAGGGAGTTACCACATGGAAGACCCACATTAGGAAATTGGCTGTTGGGTACAATTCAAAGAATCTGTGAAGTTGCTCTAAAACACCATGGGTGTCACCTCCATTTATCTATACCCACTGCCTATGCTGGTTGTCAAAAGAATTTGATTTTTTATGTCAGGCTACCCTTTTGTTATGGAAATTGTTTCATCCAGACAAAGGAAGGAGGTGTCCTTAACACTGAGATACTCTGCCACCCATGTGGCATGACTGCTTGCCACAGAAATCAAAGGAAGACAAAGTAGACCTTGCACAATGTAAAAGAACCTTCAGCCAGATATTTTAGGAACCTCCATTGGTCCACAGGAGATTCCATGGAGACAATCTCTCACCTTTCCCTACAACAGAGACATCTCCTGCAGCTGCATATAGATCTGCACTTTAAAGGATACAAGAGAAAAGAAGGGGGCAAAAAAGAAAAAAAAAGATTTTAAAGAATTAGGATGTGTCTACCTGGAAGGGAAATCTTAGACTTTCTCTTTGTTTGTCAACTCCACAACTGAAGACTCAGAGAGGTGACAACTGTGCATTTTATATCTACAGGATATCTCATCTGTGAAGGGTGATTATTACTGCTTTTTGTGAGCTTTTGAGTTACTAAAGTCTTTCTCTGAAGTGAAAGAGAAATAATCATCACCCTTCACTGAAGATATTTTATTTGTTCTGCAAGAAACCGTGTCTTCATAAAAGCTCACATTTTAAGACTGAATTAGTAAGCACATCAGCTTCAGTCAGTCAACTTTTATTTCTGCTTGCTAGCACTAAGGAGGAAAGCTAGCCGTTACCTCTCCCACGGAAGGAGGCCAAATTCTCTGGCAGGAGATACCCTATGGAACATCAGGAACATACATGTCACAGGGAACAGCAACCCACAAGCTCTGTGGAGCTCAAACTTTTCCATTAGCTGAAAGTATTTGACACTTTGAATGCTTCTTCAGATTAAAAATAGTAACCATTTTTTTGAGAATTTTTTGAAATACATTGGCCCTTCCCCCATGTCTTGGAGACTCAAGTTTCCATTTAAAATTTGCATATTAAAGTTACATGATTCCTGTGATGCTTCTGACAAATGTTTTTTCTAAAACAGATATAATTTTCAAGACTATGTGTACTTTTTGATAACTGACCTGGAAAAAAACAGTGCGCAGCTATAATTTAACTTCTTGACATCCACTCAAGTATGCACTAATTTTCTGGGCTACATTTCTAAGGAGTGTTACATACATTGTTAAAGGTGCCTGGATTGCATAAGCATATAAAGTTCTGCACAGTATTATTTTGTACTTCTGAAGTACTACTGGCACTGAATGTTGTATTAATACATTAACACACTGAGTATCATATTGTCCCTGACTCAAAAGAGATTGCACTTATATGTTTGTAATTTGAAAATGGATGTAAGCTATAAAATTCAGAGTAAGCTTTCAAGACTCTAATCCCTCAAAGAAGGATGGTAACACTATGCCTCACAGAGTGCAAGTAGTATTTGCTTTGAGTATTTTACTCTTTATACATGAACTAGGATTGTATTAACTTCACTGACTTTAGGGTCTATCTTCTCCAACACTTAATTCTAGTGTCTTCACTCTGTAAGTCTTATCTTGTGGATGATGTCACATTTCTATTCTTGTTTTAGTTAGCCATTTGCTCTGTTAAACATTTAACATTTCTAAATGCACTTAGGAGTATGGAGTTATATTTTCAGGTTCTTAAGCTTTTGCCATGCTGCCCACTGAAAATTCACTGATTCATAAGCTTTGTAATCTGGGCCATCCTATAGGTTACACTTAGTGATTTGTCCTGAAATCTGCATACTGCAAAACACCATTTTATTGCACAAATTTCCATTAGTAATCATTAGAACAATCTATCACATTCATGGCAAAACTTCCCCCTCTTTGGCACTTAGAAAGCAGTGAAATGTATTGGATATATTCACAGGCAACTTCGCTGCTACGGAGCTGCTCCTGAAAACTGCCCACTGGAAGTACCCCAGGTTGGATTGCCCTAATATTGCAGGCCCTAAACTAAGCTCCAGAGACCCCCAGAGGCTTCCTTGCTGCACATAACTATATGTGTCTGGTCCCACCAGCTGCCCCAAAGCCTCTGAAGCCCCCAAGAAATGCCCTGATGGTCATCATTCACTCCAAGCTCATTTGCCCCTATCCTCTAAACCCATCATGGAGCTCCAGGTGAAGGGCTTTTGAACTGCCACCCATGAGCCACAAAATGACCCTATTGCAATGAGATCAAGTGAAACAATTTGTAGCTCCTGAACTTGAGGGAGAATGAAAGAAGGAAAACAGAGCAGGAGAGACAGGTTTCATAAAGCTGACACCCTTTCCAAGTTAGCACATAATGAACTCACTACTTACAGAAAGACTAGGAAAGATATTGACTTTCACCTATCTAAATGCAGCTTGAAAGGCTAATGAAAGTAGAGGGTAAGCCTTAATTTGTTCATATAAAAAATTTGAATCTCTCTGATCTCAGTATTGCTTAGAACAAAGAAATAGTCATAATAAAAAGCAATCTGAACCTCTCCACTCCAGCCATATCTAAAATGTCAAAGTATGTTTCCCATAATGCCATCCCATATATACTATATATACCATGCTATGATGTGGTAGGCTGACCTTGGTTGGCCACCAGGTACTCACCAAGCTGCTCTCTCACTCCCCCTCCTCAGCAGGACAGGAGGATAAAATAAGATGAAAAGCTCATGGGTCGTGATAAGGACTGGGGGATCACTCACTGATTACTATCTTACGCAAAACACACTCATCTTTGGGGAAATTAATTTAATTTATTGGCAATAAAAATAAAGTAGGATAGTGAGACACAAAACAAAACTAAAAATACCTCCCCCTCCCCCTGCTCCTTCTTCCAGGCTCAAATTCGTTCCTGACTATTCTACCTCCTCCCCACCAAGTGGCACAGTATGAACCTAATACACACCAACAGAAGAAAAAAAAAAGTCCCATAGTGATAGGGAGGATTCTCATATCTCTCATGATTGCTAGGTGCCTGTTTCCAAGGAGATGCAAATTTACCAATCCTTAAATTTATCAGCTGAACAGATTAATATATGGCTAATCCAGCAATTCAGAGTTGTGACACACAGGGGAAGAAACATTTTGTCTGGGAACAACAGTAAGTGTTGAAAAGGAAAAGGAATATAAGCAGGAAAAAAAGCATCACACTAGCTTGTTATCTGTTTCCACTGGAAGTAGACTAGTGATAGAGTTCAAGTGAAAAGTGATAAACATATTTGCAAGAATTTACAATTGGTCATAAATCAACCTCCACCCTCTTAAAAAAATGCTCTACAGTTTTCAGAACTGAAACTAGGGCTTCCTTTTTGTTAGATAAGGATAAAAACAATAATATATTTTTATTATATAATTTATTGCATTATCTGTCCAGATCAGAAGAGCCTGAAAATTCATGCCTTTCAGATAATTAATAATGACTAATGACTAACGAGGAATGACAACTGATACATCCATGGTTCACATTTTACCATTTTGCTACCTCTACTAGCTAGTAAAATGTATTTTGTGCAAGGGGACTTAATTTGTTTGGCCTCTAAAAGAAATTACTACTTAACACATTTGCTAATTATTAAATATTGGCCAAAAGGTGTACATTACCAATGTGACATTGTGCAATTTTCATTGCAAAAAATGAAGAAAAAAATGTTTATATTTAGAAATAAAAGACCTTTCTGTAAATAGAAGAATATACAATTCAATTTTATTCAAATGAAATGCACTGAAGAGTTGAAATGTCTTCGCATATGCAGTATAAGATTTACATACAGAGAGGAACTTTCCATGGCCAAAATTCTGGCTTTGAAAAAATATCATGTCAGAACAATAAAGAGAAACTCCAGAGCTCTGGATTTTCTGTCAGACCTTTTCACTAAGGTAGTGCCACTCCAAAGGAACAAAATGCCTTTCTCAAAACCAGTATCTTTCTTTTTCAGTAATTTTCAGTAGCTGCTGCATAACATTTGGATCTTATTAGAAAATAAGTAAAAAATTGTCAGAGGTTTACAGTGGTTACCAGATTGTGTTCTACAGGACAGAAAAAGAAAATGCTGCAGAAAATAAGTACAGCATATGAACAAAAATGACTTAGTTGAGAATTAAATGCACAAATCCCTATTTTAACTCTTCCTGGTTTTTTTTTAACAGAATAAGAGAAGTAATCAGCTAGAGATGAGTCAGAAACAAAGATAACTTGTTTCTCAGTGTGTCAAGGAAAAACTTTATAAATATAAAGTCCTTCAATAACAGAAGAAGAAATCACTTCTTTGAAGTTGCTTATGGCAAGACAAGACACCCCATCAGAGAAATCAATTCCCCAGCAAGTCAGAAGGATTCACTAAAAAAAAACCTACTAGAAATCCTTTTTACCTTAATATTGTGTGACTCTAGAAAAATCTCAGAAGTTAAAATTATATACTGAACAATAGGATCTATACCCACAGTTGGACAAATCTGGTTTTCTAATTTTCTCAATTTTGAATAAGTTCTGATTAAGGAAAGCTTAAGTTGATGGTAAACTCCCTTGACTTACTTCTCTCAGCCCTGCACAGAGTCCTGTTCAGACAAAATACCCAAAAAGATATTTTGCCCTCATGATCTGGAAATAAATTGAACTTCAGTGAAGATGAAAATTACAGATTAATGGAATCTTTTACAAGTTCAGTTTCGTCCTTATTTCCCATTTTATTTACATGAGACAAAAAGACAAAAATAACACTAAAATGTATTTGGCTGTTACTAGTATTTTGGCTTAACTGAGTGATAAAATCTGACAGCTATGAAAGAGGTGTGAATACTCTGGGTAAATATCTTAGCTTGTTTAAACTACATTACTTCTCTGTGCAGGTGAAAACTCCACTGACTTCAGCACAGCTACAAAAGTGCAGACATGGGCTAAAACAATTGTTCCATTGAAGGTCTGACTATTCATGCACCCGGACAATTGTACAGCTTTCCATTCACCAGTTACAGATGTGTTTAAGACCTAAATCTGCAGATATGAATGGCTTTATTAACCCAAGTTTCTATTTCTGACTAAAGTAGCCACACAGAAAAATACGGCGTCAGGACTTTGACTAATGTTTTCCAAACCTAATTTATTTCTACAAAATAGAAGCAGTGCTTCATTCCAAGGGAAACCACTTTGACCAGTGGTATGGATTATGGAGGATGGACTAGGAAGGAGCTAGGAAAAAAGGGAGATGTCTCAGAATAGACCGTCCTGTTCCTCCTCAAGATGTCTGATTCACACTGACTAGTCAAAGCAATATGGTAGTTGTGCATTTTCGGCTTCCATTTCATAGTCATTTCACTATTGAGAGCTGGAGGATGAGAATAGGCACAGCTGATTCCTAGGCTGTGATCCCCCATCATGTCATAGGGCCATGACCTCAAGATACTGGAGGTGTGACTGACTTACCTATTTGGGTTAAAAAAGGTATATTTTTTTCCTACTGGGATCAAACTAGTAAAACCTTAATAGTTTGTCTATCTTTGTTCACCTCCATTTCAGCAATATTTAGTCAACTAGGGTTAGAACTAGATAGGCTTGTTAGTTCTTTATAATGTGTACTTAACGCCCAGTGTGGGCAAAGGCACCAGGTCATACAAATATGAGAGTCCTGAGGTATCAGCGAATGACATAGAAACAGTATGACTACAGCCTGATAACCTCTTATAATACACTTAAATGCCTTGCATGTGAAAGGGAGAAGAAGGAAGAGCAGATCATTTTCTCTGTTGTTGAGTGCAATACAATAATTTTATTAACTATCTCTCTTTGTCTATATTAATTTCCATACATGTCTTGATGCTTGCTTTTTAATTTCTGATTCTTGGAAATAGGTTATTGACTTCAGTAAAAAATGCAAGAATAGAACATGAGGACCAAACCAGTAGAAACAAAAGTCGCTAGTGAGAATGTGCCACACTGCAATGCCCTTTCTACCACAACATGACATGTTCTTAAGGTACCTCCAGGCCATCCCAGTCCCAGTCTTATTTCAGACTACACTTGCATGTGCACACTCTCCTCAGCTCTTCTACTTGTCCGCTTCATGCACTACTGCCTTCACCTTGTAGTTTAAAAATAACTCATAGCAGAGGTGAAGCTTATTGCATTTTTATGCTATAATGGACTTAAATCTTCTAAGTTTGGACAAAGGATGAATTAGGACACATTGTTTAAAGTACAATTACAACACTCATGGAATAGACATTCCTGCTTACCTGAAGCAGCAAGGTTTATTCACCTAGACAGTATTTTGATTACAAATACCCTCTCCTCCTGCCTTCTTTACTTACTGTGACCATGCACACTTACTGCAACTAGCTGAGAAACAGTGCACTTCTGACACACAATATCGAGAAATAGACCTGTTTTTCTTGTGGGATCTTAATCCCCAGCTGTCACAATGACAGTGACAAATGCCATGGTTTAGTAGAATGGATTAAAAAAAGCCTTTTTTGAGCTTTTTGCACAGAGTTGTTTCACTATTGTGATATTTATAAAATGTCATTAAATAACCAAGTCTTTGCATGGACTGATCTTTTAAATTTAATAAACAGCACAAAGTATCATTGTTTCCTCATTATTTAGAGCTTTTATTTTACACTATATTTTCATGCTTTTGGAACCCCAAGACTGCAAAGAATCCAGTTGCTCAAAATTATTGCTCAGTTCACTAGATCTACTGTACTGCAAATATAACATAGTGTATAATACACATTCATATGTGTGTGATCTCTCTTTAATAAGAAATTGTTTAAACTATTATGAATATAATCTTAATTCAACTAACAGTTATAAGGTAGTATTTTTTCATTCTTGTCCCCATCTCTCTAACTCAAACAATAAATTTGTCTGCTGTATTTATTTCAGAATACTTTTCAATTATTTTTGCAAGGTTTTCCTATTTTTCAGCTAAAGAATAACAATATGCTCTTGTGTTTCAAAACAGGAATAAGGTTCACAAAACTCTTTCTTGACTTTTCACTCTGACAACTTGATCAGGAACCTTAAGCTTCTCAGATCATCAGTTCTGAAAGTTCATATAATACAAATTATATGCTCTGTTTTATAGTCTTTTTTTTGAGCTTGTAACTTGTACTTCCTAAGAGATGTATTGATGACATTTTTTTTGTCAAAAAAAAGAGAAAAATATTAATGTCGATAAAATAATAAACTAAAATTAAAAAATGAAAGTTCATCAGAAAATTTGAAGGTTTTACTAAAGCTGAAAAAAACATAGGAAAAAGCATACATTTTCAACATAAGAAATTACTTTTCCATCAAAATACTAATGAGAATGACTCTTGATCAAACCCACTTGTAGTACATATTTATAACACAAAAAAATAAGTTCAAATAGCTAAATCAGATGCCATTCTTCTCACATATGTAAATTCCCCAGTATCCTACATCTTCCTTGCAGTATTTTAAATTAAGATGCTCTCTGATCTTTCAGATATTAAGGGTCCCAGGCTGCTGCTGTTCATAGTGTTTTCCAACACCTCTTCGCCGTTTGATTCTTGTTTCATTCCCAGAGGTGGCTCCACTTCTGTGCTTTTGTAAATATTTGAGGTGAACTTTTCTACATAACTTTGTATAACTACAAAAAGTGTTATTTTCCAAGTGAAAGTGACAGAATTGCATGTGTTGAATGATGTACATGATGTAAATATAAGGCAGGTGAGTACAACTGGGAAAGGACATTTAGGTCCTGCTTTCAGCACAGCAATAACTACACTTTCTCTGAATCAAATAGTAGTTTTATAGTAAGACCTATTTGAACTGGTTTTAGCACCATGTATCTCAGAAACGAGTTCACTGTTAAACACAAAGGAGGTTTTGTAGTGAAGAACTTTTAATTACTTGAGTGGTATTGTTGGTTGGTCATGTGAAGCAAATTTGTTTTCTGACTTGTGATAAAAGAATGTAGTGCTATTAGCTTAAACAAAGATTATATTAATATTTCCATGCTATTTGGCTTATTAACCCTAGGTCCATAAAATGCTATGACTTGTACAGCTCTTTTTTAACAGAAATTAGAATAATGATGTTTGAAACAAACACCAGCTCAAGAGCAAAAGAATAAATGATCCTATTCAAGTGCTGGGAAAACTGTTTCTTTAGAAAAACAAAAAAAGTAGTCTTGCATTTAGGTGAAAGTAATACAAAATATATCAAATCATGTCTATTTCTGTGGAAGAGCATTTCCTTGCACACTGTGTTTATACCAAAACTAAGTTCATACTTAATTTTCATACTAAGAAAAATATAGCCTCAAGTAGTTAAAATAATAATGTTACTATGAATCTCTGCATGTGTTCCATCTCACCTGAGTTCAGATGTTTATCAGGGAGCAAAGAGACACAATTATGCATACCCAGTTATCTAGCGTCATGTTTGACTCATTAGCATACTCTGCCTGGGCTCCAGACCACGCACCAAAAAGGTGCAAGTGTTCTGTAAATCCTGTTTTGTATCTGTCAATCCCATCCTGAAGTCTTTGGTACCAACACTAGGGGCACAGGCTTAGGCTACAGAATCAGTTCTTCAGATGTCTGCATCATAGGGATAGGCTTCACCTTGAGAATAGATGCCCTAATTTAGGCATGTGTAGGAAGGTATCAACAGGTGAGCCCAGCGTCTAAGCTCTGCATCAATGGAGGTATTGTTAAAACATGTAATCTAATAATATAGACATTCATACAACATAATGTAATCTAGAGAGCTATCAGATAACCCTAAACCAGTTACCTACTACTCAATTTCATCTCCTAAACATAGGCTTTTAGTAATATTTGAAGTGACCTAATGTATCCTGTCTCACCTTGGTTTTACTGGTCTCCCATAGATCCTGTGTTACTTCTGCTATACTGACATCCTGGATACAACATGGTAACGCAAATATCATTAGATTCTTCTGCTTAGTGAGTTGAATGAAACTTTGTAAGTTTAAGGTAATCTAACTAGATTGATAGCATGATGCTCGTGCCATTCAACCCATGGATTCTTTACTCTTCCTCTTTTGAACAGTGAGGTAGCTAACCAAAGAAGGGATATGCTTCATAAGAAGATGAGTTATTACTTCAGGTGAAATACTTTGTAGTGCCCTCTTACTCTTAATATACAAATATCATCTCTTACATGCTTGAGAATACCGAAGGACAGCTTACAGCTTTGAGCTTGCATTTACTCTATACATTACTGGTTGTTAATAAACTATCCAAAACATTATTCAGTCATCATTGAAATACTGAATTCACTGCCGTACAGAAAATATTTGATTCATTCCACACAAACTCTTTTTCCTATTTGTATAGACTATAGTTTCCATCTCACAATGGACCTTTTCAGAAATTGTTACCAGTAGTTACATTGTCTTAGATGTTGGTTTCTTTCAGCCAATCAAGTTGAAATTTCTGTTAATTAGCTTGCTGGGATTAACTATGGCTCTCAGTTTTATCTGTTTAAAAAATTAAGCTCACTGTCTTGCTCTGTCTAAAGACAAACATGGCATGCCAGAATGCAATTTATTCTACCTTATCTTAAAAAACCAGGGTAAGTTAAACTAAGAGTAACACCATTCCCTATGTTTATCTTAAAATTGCAGAAATCAAGATACTATTTATTTCTGTAGTACCTGCCACATACTCTAGTTCTACTTGGTCTTAAAGTTCCAAAAATTTGCTTCTAGGCAGCTCATAAATTAATTTTGCTTAAAAGGGAGCCAAGGGAATGGCCTAAGTTGTAAGCTACAGAGGAACTTTTTACAGAAGTTAAGAACTTAAGTTAGGTGAATAGGATTTTACTCTGGAGGTTCATACAGGCATTTATTCCCCTGTTGTGACAGTGAAGATTAGTTAGGCATTTCATTTAAGAGGTTTACTTCTGTAGAGAACCAGAATTTGGGTTCAGATATCTGCATAATAAACATGTCCCATTAGTAAAAAATAAGCTAGATTAGACTGATAGAAATCACATTCTAAAAATACTGGAGGTTTCAGACCTAGTGCCCTTGTTGTAACTAACTAACTAATTAAAATTAATACTTTTTGTTGGTTTCGTATTTGTTTGCCCAATACAGAATGCTATTTCTGGTATTTTATATAGGTACATACCACAAATCATCAACTGCATAAACATATCTGTGACCACGTGGTCTACATCTTTTCAAGGGGTATTGAAGACTTACTCTTTGCAAGTCAGCATACATACCTTCAATTCCTGGATATTTTTTTAAATTTCACTGATAATACAGATGGAAACAAATGTTTCTTTTTCTCATGAAGAGCTAAGAAGCTTTACAGTGATATTCAGCAAAGTTTACAAAACCTTCAAATGACTAGCACAGATGCAAACCCTTCAGAAAACTCAAAAGACACGGTGAAACTCAAAATCTCCTGACTGTATCAGCTGCTTTTTAGAAAGTCTGAAAATTTCATTGCTGGAGACCACAGGGATCATAAGGTCCAAAAACTCTAGCTGTGGTTTAAGGAACTTAAATCTCAGTGGGCAGTCTGGGCAAAGCAAATAAACTTTGTAGTCTAAATATCTGTGATTTAAGGGACTTTAAAGTTTTAGCCACACTTGACTAAAAACCTCCATAAGATACATAATTTAAATAGCTTAAAGCTTTTGGGGAAATTCCAGAGCCCAAACACATTTGTTTTTAAGGAGCTACAGGTGATGAACGGGAACCATAGTTTCACCATTTGAAGCGTTCAGTGGTAACACTTTTGTCACAGTGCCTACCGCTTGGCTTCTCACTCCCACGCTGTTGTGTGACACCTCCCAGTTGTGCCAAAGCAACTGCTTCTGAGTTCAACCTGGAAGACAGTCAGGGGCTGATACATTTTTAAAAAGAGATTTTCCACTTCCACCTCTCTTTCAAAAAGGTGTTGTGGTTTTTTTTAACATAGATCAGTTGCTTCATCCCACAAATATTGGTGTGAGAATGACTAAGAAGCGGCGCCTCGTTACTGGCAACAAGGAGCCAAGGACTGATGGGGGGGTGGGAACTCCTTGCACTGGGACTGCCACAGGCAACACTTGTTGTAGATTCATGGTCTGAGACTGACAGTCCAAGGCCATGCTCCTCTGGGACTCAGGCAAATTGACCTGAAGGCAAAACTAACAGTTTTTTCAAACCACGGACTGATCCACAAAAGCTTCTGAAGGTTGTCATTTAGATTTTCAGAGCACTCGTAGTACATCTTTTTCTCCAATACTTAATACTTTTTAAAGTAACCTTACAGTGGTGAAATCTAGTCATGAGAGGTTCCTAGGCTAGAATGGCAAAAAAATTACCATCATCTGACACTTGTAAGTGTACTTGACCTGCTGAAAAGCAAAACAAAGGAGATTCAGGTTGATGCTCTTCAAGAGCTTCCCCTGGAGGAGTTACTGTCTGCATCATTCTTTAGTGTGGAGTCTTACTATCACAGTGTTGATCTTCTGTTTTTTCCACTGTCTCTGTTTTACAAAGAACCTACCCGTGCCTTCAGTGTTGAGGAAAAGTGCTAAATAAACAATACTCAACTATTATTCTTAAGCAAAAAAATTTAAAAAATACAGTGAAGGACTAGTTATTTTGCTGTTTCTAAAGGAAGTTATTGCATGATTGCCTTCCCATGGCTCTAATCTGCCATTCATGTTAACTACTTGTGTTAACCACATTTGTTTGCTGTTCTCAGAGAAGCTGATCAGGAACCCAGGTTAGAAAAAAAACAAAATCAAAAACCCGGAGAACAGAAAAAATGGTGGTGCAAGATTAATTTGGAGGAAAGGAATTACAGAGTCTGCTTTAATGTTACAAAAATGTCCATGGAGCCATTGCCTTAACTGACATATGCTTTATGAGTTTTTATAGAAGGGTAGTTAGGACAAAGCTGAAGATGACATATTTTTTGTGCTGACTAGTAGTCTGGATATGCTCTCAGCTACCTACATATATGGAAGTGTATGTGTGTATTGCTTTATTGATTGTACTCTTTCAAGTAAAAGAAAAATACATTATTAAGCAAATAACAGTCTTTTTTATTAAAAAAGCATCAAGTGCATGCTATGCTCATACAATAGATGTGTCTCTCTCTTCTGTTGTTATTAAAACAAGACATGTTTTCAAGCCCAAAACATGGAATAGCTTTTTGGTTGGTGTTCTGTTTTTAATATAGATTTAAAGTAAATTATGCAAGAAAACAATCTTGTATTATCTTTAGAATTAATTTTTCCTAAACTTTCATACCTGTTATCGCAACCAATATCTAAGTAATTACAATTTCCAAGAAAAGTTCTGGCCTTCTAGAATGATACTCCTATCTTTGATAAGATTTTTTAATGCACTTTTGTTAACTGAAATCTTGCAGGAATAGAATCACTTGAATAGATTAATTTTCCTCTAATAGATAGTAAGTAGCTTAAATTCTTACTGTTGTTAACGAACTCTATTATTATAAACCTAGTGATTAAAAAGACAAATGTTACCACTTATATAGGTAAAATGTAAACTGGTTTTCAGAGCAGTTAAAATACAGAGAGAACAGGAAATCTGTTGGGAAAGAGAAAAAAAACCCAAATGTACTTTTAGACTCATAAAAGGAAAATGGGAATCTAAACATCTTAAAAATTGGTTCTGACACTGAGTGTGCAAGATAATAATATCAGGTAACACTTTTCCTATAATAATATACATTATTCTTTGTCATAGTGTACTAAGAAGTATGTCATTACTGCCGGTGACATTGTAGAATTTCAGAATGGTCCACTACATTGTTGAGATCCTCGAAGACTGGGGAAGCACTATAAGATAATGAATAATAAAAAAGTGCTGACTTTCAAAAGCATTGAAATTAATATATGTCCTGCAACCACCTCTAACTGTCCTGGCAGTTGGACTAGATATTCATTGTAGGTCTCTTCCAGCTGGAACTATTCTATTCTATTCTAACCACAATTTGTCCTTCCCTACAAGGAGTACTTGTCAGAAAAGCAAATTAGACTTTGTGACCAGGACACTGGTTTTAAGATAGTTTGCATACACTGTGCCTTGTCTCTCTCTCTCCCTCGCTCTTCATTGTATCTACATGCCCTCTACATGACTTTGCATAAATCTACTAGACTGTGCAGTAGCTACTAGACTATACGGTAGAGTATGAGAAAAGATAATGCCCTAAACAGTGAAGAGCAGATGCGGAGACTTAGACCCACGCACAGAAGGGACTGCTTCCAGGCAGGCAGCAAACAGCCAGCAGCAGGGCTGAGGAACAGCATAACATGCCCAAAGCGTGCAGGTCTGGGTGCAGGAGAGACAAGACCAAATCTAGCTTAGGGGTAAACCTTTCATCTTGTAGAACCACATAGTGAACTCACAGCCTGTTTGCAATCCCCAGGTGTAAAAGAAAAACAAAAAAAACCAAAATAACAGTGACTGTTTGGTCACTTTTGGTCAGTGAAGAGTAGCACCCTGAGAGCGCCAGGCAGAGCCGCCCGTCGGGAGGGCGAATCGCTGCTGTCTTCAAACAGCTGACAGGTTGAGAATTACTTACAGAAATTTCTGAATGAATAAAGCTAATTAACAAATGCATGGAATAAAGCACCAAATGGCAGCCATCAGTTCAGGAAGATGGGTAGGATTGACTGCAGGAGGTAGTCATCACAAATTAGGCTCAAGGAAAACCTGTCAGCATAGCAACGTTTCAGGAAAACACCTGAATCACATTTCCACCCCTACTAAGCTCAGACTTTCAAGGCAAATATAATTCAGTGGAACATGCAGCTCAGAAAAGGGATCAATAGCTAGCTAATATAGATTCACTTCCTGGTAAGGAAGTTATTGTTGGATGAAATTCAGAAATATCTTAGGAGGAGTGATTTGGCTAGAAATAGGCAACAAGAATTTATGAGAAAGTAGAGGGGCTGGGTTTCTTTTTCTTAGTATGTAGGATTTGTCAAAGAAATTACTGTTATGGTCAACACAGAAGATAAAATATATGGCTAATTTTAAAATTTTTTTAACAGCATTTCAGCTGTCTGTGTGGAGAGGTATACTGGGTCTGGCTGGGATGGAGTTAATTTTCTTCATAGCAGTTTGTATGGGCCTGTGTTTTAGATTGGTGACCAAAACCTCTGTTGATAACACGCTCATGTTTAGCTGTTGCTGAGCAGTGCCTGCACAGTGTCAAGGGCTTCTCTGTTTCTCATTCTGCCTCCCCAGTGAATAGATGGGGGGTAGGGGGTCTTGCACAAGAGACTGGGAGGGCACACATCCAGGCAGGTGACTCGAAGTAGCCAAAGTGGTATTCCCTGCCATATAACATCATGCTCAGCAATAAAAAGGGAAAAGAGGGGGTATTAGGGAGGTTAGCCATCTTTTGCTGGGGAACTGGCTGGGCATCCGTCTACCTGTGGGAGGTGATGAGTCATTGCCTTTACATCGCTTGTTTTGTCTTGTTTTCTTTCTTCTTCCACTTGTCCTTCACTTATTAAACAATTTTTATCTCAACCCACAAGTTTTCTTTCTTTTACTCTTCCTTTCGTCTTCCCCCACCACACTGGGGATGGAGGGGAGCGAGCAAGTGGCTGTGTGGTGCTTAGCTGCCCACTGGGGCTAACCCACAGCAAGAGGGTAAGGAGACAAATAACTTGCTGCATAGATAAATGGCTAGAAAATAAAACTGTTGCGATATGCAAGGAATCACAGGAATCAGTACTTCTTAGGCAGGAAAAAAGGTACGCCTGAGTCCCAGAGCAGGATTTATAGCTGTAGCATCCATTCATTTATCTTTAGACCTATTTAATTTCCTATATGGATTAAAAAAAATAATAATAAAAAAAAATTGTGAATGTGATTTCAATTTAGTTAGTAAAATTATGCTTCAATACTTATATATATCCCCAGAATTATAAGCTTGTATACACATCATGGCCATGATTTTTTTTTTCTTCGCACTGTAGTGGCAGTGTATGTTAGGTATTTGAAAAAAAAAACATGAGAAGTACATGCATCAGTAGTGCAATACAGTTAGCTCTAGATTGTACTAATTACAAAGCATTATTACACATTCTGCCTGCTTAACATATCTTCATTGTCAATCTAATCCACTTCAGGAAAAAAATAGAATATCTCAACATGTCTGATTAAACATTAAAGAGAAGAAGCAGCTAGTGTTTTCAGAACTGAGGTTTTTTTTCTTTTTAAAGATGAATATATTTAGTAGCACAGTAAAGAACAATGCCCTAGCTACTAAAAAAGGTTAAGTACTTGCATAATGTTTCCATCCCTTCATTTTCTGAAAGAAGCCTAATAATAATAATTACACTTTATAATAGAATTTAGTGGCTGCCTAACTGTGTTTTGATTTCCTAGGATTAGCAGTTGGTGCTGTAATTGTTATGCCGCCTGATTGCAAGAGGCACAGCATTCAACCAGTAGGTTCTCATTTAGCATTTCACATGCTGCATCCTTTTTGAGACTGATTTACAGGTAATGAAGTAATCTATATTTAGATATTTTTCAGGGGATGATTCTTTTGGTATTTTTAGTTGGAAGTTAAATATACACTTTCCAGGTACTAAATGAATAATGTAGTTAATATGCATAAAGTTATGGGATTTTTTTTTTAAGCTGGGATTTAAAGTATTAGTTATTTTTAATTGTGTTAGAACAGAGAACAGAAAATAGACTTACATCTCTGTGTTTTATTTAGTTGGAAAATTCACCCTTCCAACACACACAGTATGCAAGAGCAGATCAACTATTAGATTCATAATGGAATATTTGAATAGTGATTAGATGCTGAATGGATACTTACTTATGTCAGACGAATCTACTAACTTGTTGTATTTCTTAGATTATATAGCACCTGCCTCTGACATTTATCAAAGTATGACTGAGAAAGGGAAGATGGCCATTATTAAGGTTTCCAGTTTTCCTCTGAGTTTGTCTTTTCCATAACATAAGTTAAAGCACGGTTCTGCTCTTCCTCGGTAACAAATAACATTGTCTCTCAGCCCCACAACAGTCAGGGACAAATTCCCACTGATCTCCTATGAGGCCAGGATTTCACCATTAAGACTGAACACAAAATATAAATCTATAAATTTTATTTCAATTCATCCAACATCAATATGTACTGTTTTAAACATCACGGACTTGTGGAAATATTTGCTGGAGGAGATCTCTGGACATCACTATCCCAATGCTCTGATTGGAGCAGGAACATTGCCAAGAATAGATCAGTTCATTCAGCATGTCTTGGTCTAATCTAATCTTGAAGGCTTCCAAGGAGGGAGGTTTCATAGTCCCTCTGAGCAAGCCATTCCAGTGCTGCACCATGCACAGTGAATTTTCTTTCCTGATGTCCACCTGACCCTCTCAAGCTGCAATCTGCTGCTGTTGCTCCTTCTATCAGTGCTCCTTGCACTAGCAAGAAAGGTTTAGCTCCATAACTTTGCAACTGCTCTTGAGATAACTGCGGGCCTGTGCTAGACCACAGTTTAGCCTCCTCTTTGCCAGACTAAACAAGCCCAGCTTTCTTGGCATCCCCTCCTAGGTGATGCCAGCTAGACTGTGAATGCCCCAGTAACTTCCTTGGGGCAATCTCCAATTTAACTACATCTTTCTTGAACAGGAGAGCTCAAAAGTGAACACAGTCCAGCAGTGTTAGCCTCACCAGTGCCCAGTAGAGGGAGAAAACAACTCCTCTTGATCTAGTGGCCATGATCTTGTTATAGCAAAGTATGTGGTTTTCAATTTTATCAGCCAAACTCAGATATCCATAACGCAGGTATCCACATCCGAGCCCATGCTAAGTTCTTTTTCTATAATCAATGGTAAAATGAGTTGCTTAAGATTCCATCCACCTTCCCTGCTGTAGTGTTTTCCCTTACAGAGAGGAATGCCCATTTTTATCCTTTGATGACAAAAGTTATCACCCTGGGGTGATACCTAGTCCCTCGTTAGACATCCTGAGGTTTCTAAGTCATCTTCACAGGCTGGCACAGGACACATCAGATGTCTCTATATCTTAGAATCAACACTAAAATAGTGATCCTCGAAGAGATACTATGCAAGAGATGCTGGATCTACTGGAGATATACATCCTGTACACAAGCTGTATGCGGTCAGTATGTAGTGATCTTTTCTCATGGATAGGTATGCTAAAGTTCTAGCTGTATTTAGGTTGGGGTAAACACATTCTACATGTATAAATTCCCTGTATTATTCTTACCTTCATTTCCTGTCCTACTGGATTGCAGTGAAATAAATTTGATCTGTTACACTCTATTTACATTTCAGTGCTGGGCTAGTTGCATTTGATTTCCCTTAAGGCACTTCAAATAATATGAGATATAGAGAGCAACAAAAGAAAAGCTTTTTGTTCTCTGGAATAAAAGTCAAAGGACTCCAGTATTAGTAATAATAAACATGAATGGGGTCAGATGGAGCATTCATACCCTCTGCTTTTCCATTATGTCTCCAAGAATAAAGAATTATGGCTTTGAAGTACTTAAATTTCCAAATAATTATATCTACCAATTTTATGATTCTGTATTACTTGCAGACAACTACTAATGTCTGTGGAACTTGGCGCAGTTACAAAGGTCCACCTAGACAGAACAAAATGTAGGCTGTGAGAATTACTTTTGCTGTTATCCCTGTGTATTTTAGGACATGACACTTTCTAAGGGTATGGGAGCACCTAAAGCTACATGCACTGACATAAACAGTTTTGCAGTAACCTATAATGGATCAATGCTAGGAAAACTTCTGCTACAGCTATACAAACAGCTCACCCTGTGCAAAGATTTCAGGAAGAATATCTTCTAATACTAGAGGGTTGTTTAATGGGCATCTTTATTTTTCTTTGACAGTGAATTCATCCATTTCAAAGGGCAAGTACAAGGTCTATGGACATTTAGACCCCATTTGAGTGCTCAGAGTAGAACCAGATGGGAAGTAAATGGTCTTGTTATGGACTCAAGGTAAATTCTACACTGATTAAATAGGCCATAGTGCCTTAGTGAGAGACAATGGTTAACAGCACTAAGGGAGGAAAAAAGCTGTTCAAGTGATAATGTCTTCTTAAAAGTGCCCTCTTTGCCACTTCAGAAATGTAAAATTAAGCCTGATGAATTTAGGACCTTGATTATAGCCTCCACCTTGAAGAACTTGCAGAAATGCAAACTGCTATCAGGTAAATTGGTGTTTAAGTGCTATTACCTAATTTCACAGAGTACACATATTTACCCGAACTCTTTCCAAACCTCTCTGCTGGTCTGTGTTTGTATATGCTGTTGCTTTCTCTGCCATCTATTAATCCACTTGAGAGACTACTTTCTGTGTTGCCTCCCACAGAGCCTGAGTATCACACTTCTGAGAATTAACACTAACAGCTCTAATTCTCAGTGTTCTACTTGTAATTTTGAAATAAAAGGTAAAAATCTCATGTTAATAAAATATGAAATAAAATAACCTAGATAAACAAGCCCTTCCTCCTCTGTTGACTCTTTTATTTTCAAAATATTTTCAGATTTAGAGGACTTCTGTTGAAAAATAACTGAAAGATCTGTATCACCTATATATAACAAAAGGTCAGAGCACATTCATAATTTATCACATAAATTTTATGGACATTTGAACAGGTGATGAATGAACTGTAGAAGAGAATTATCTGTGGATAATCCAAATGCTTCCTCTGAAAGACCTATCTCGTTATCACCATTTTTATTTAACTGTAAATTGATTATCCATACTGCCTAGCTGAATGGGATGATCTTTACACATGGTCCTTTTTTGATATTTATATAATGAGATTGTTCTCAAGAGAAGGGACAAAAAGAAATTATAAGGACACATCTCTGTGTTATCAGCAAATCAGAAGACCTGTGTGCTCAGCTTTCTTATTTCTTTTTGACGTCCTTTGTTTAAAGCAATGTACACCAATATTTTTTTTGCATAGTAAGTTATCACAGTTCTGTGCTCAAGAATTAGTATTATTCTGTGATTTTAATTAGTTTACCTACTGGGAAAATGAAATGCTTCAGTGTGTAGACAGAAAAGTAGTGAATGAAAATGGATTCCCATGGAGATTGCCTAGCAAAAAGTTTACATTTATTTTATGTAAACTTGGTGGCCAGTTTTTAATTCTTGCAGTATTTAGTTTATAGTCATATTTATTTAGTGCAGATTTTCTTGAAACTGATAGCAGTGATAATCTAATCTTCAGAAAATGGTTGTCAGCATTATTGCTAAGTGTAGTTAGTCCATCTTTCCATGCATCTGTACACAATGCCAGCTAATGCTACTACACTAGTTATGAAATGGGAACAGACATTGATAAAGCCATCAATCTAAATGTAAATAACGTGAACACTACTCTCTGGTATGTAAGCTACTGTGCTAGAAAATAATAACGTGTCTGCATTGAGCAACATTTTAGAATAAGCCATTATTCATGGACCACTACTCTTTCTCTTTTCTATCTGTTTCTATGATCTCTGCTCCATGAAACTATTGAAATTTTCATATTGGTTTTTCCATGTTACCTCAGATCCCTGTTCTCTACTATCATTTTCTTGATCCTCTCTGTTGATAGTGTTGACCAAAACCCACTTCTGATGCCCATTGATGTCCTATATTACTTCCTTCAGTATTACTCATTTTCGTTCAGTGAGGGTTTTCTACTTTCATACTTGTGGTTTGCCACCTTATTATCCTCTCTGCTGATCAGCAGTGGGAAGCTCTTATGGTAAGCTTAGTTGTTATTACATCTTCAGTTACTAACTTTGTAAACACCTTCAAGAATGGTAACTCTTCCTCTTGTCTTTTCCCCTCCTTTCAGTTCATACCATCTGTCCCTCTGCCATCTTTTCTGTTCTTAACTAATCATGTCTAAGACAAATTTCTATCATCATCTCCTCACTTTTGCAACTTAAAATTTTTTGTTGCAATATTTTTATGTTGCCTACAGGAACCTCTCATGTCTATGTCTCTTTCATACCTGATGTTCCCCAGAGTATTCTGGGTAATATGCATACCCACAAACTTCTGCAGGAGTCTACCATGCTCAGTTAGCTATTTGTATGCCCTAGGGGCCCTGGCTTCATTCTTTAATCTAAGGTTTCATGACATAGCTGAATGATCCAAGAGCACACCACTGTGGGGAAGGTAGCCTCCGTTCCTGGCTACAGGGTGACATTTCTTTCTTGTGTTTCTTGTGCGCAGGCACATCTGGCCCCTCAGTAAGCTAGGTCAGACTGGCAGAATCACAGGATGGCTGAGACTGGAAGGCACTTCTAGAGATCATCTAGCCCAGCCCTATCTTCACAGCAGAGTCAGCTAGAGCAGGTTGCCCAGGACTGCACCCAGTCAGGTTTTGAGTATCTCCAATGATGGAGACTCCACAATCCCTCTGCGCTACCCAGTTCAATCACATTCATTGTTTGATTAACCTCCCAGTAAAAAAAAGTGGGTTTTTTATGCTCAGACTGTGTTTCAGTTTGCACCCATCGTCTCTTGTCCTTTCACTGGGCACCACTGAAAAGAGCCTGGCTCTGTCTTCTTTGTTCACCCCTTTTGATATGTCACTGAAACTCTGGGCAAGATGCTGAAGCCTGAGAGCTAGCTGTTGCCTGTTTTATTTCCAATTCAGAGGTACTTATTTTCACCCCAAATATCCCAATGGGTCTTTCAGAAGTGGCAAGAACAATATATCTAATGCCACAGATAGGACTCTTGAATACTACAAACTGCTTCACTAGATAGAAGTGTGACAACTTGCAAATGTTTTGTATAATATGAATAAGACCCATCAGCTAGCTTCAGCTGGCTTATTGCTTTTCAGAAAGTTTTTTCTCACAGACTAACTAGATAATTAAATAAGTGGGTTTTTTTTTCTCAAGCTTATAATTAAATTAATATTACTGCTAAGTTTAGTTAGGTTAGGTATAAAAAAAAAATCAACATTTCTGATAGAGTATCAGGCATTTATTTTATGCACTGTTAATGGAAAGAAAGAAGGGTGAAATAAAAAGTTAATACAGTAAAAAAAAAAGAAAGAATTAAAAATAATGATGCTCTTCAATTTAAGCTGTTTGTCCTCTCTGCTTTGGTCAGTTCATTATATGGACCTGTAGCTTTTGTATGGTAATGGCCTACTTCGAAGAACTAGCCATATGCATGAGTCATATATTTAAATACATGACTCACATGTATTTAAAATAATAAGAAAAGACGCATGATTGTATTAAGGCTGAATGTTGCACCATCAAAATAGTCAGTGATAGGTAATATCTTTTCTGTCTACTTGTGCTAGAAGTTACAGTTCTACTGGTTAGAATTATCCTTAGAAAAAGGTGGGGGAGCTCAGTCTGACTTGTAAATTTTCTATTCATGAGAAGAATACTGGAATTATATCTTGATTCATAAAGTATGTGTTAGATATTTGATGTAAAACACTTCAGTGTATTGTAACTTACAAGACCATATGTTAAGAATACTACTAAATTCTTTTTATATGTCTTTGAATTAAAAAAGTCTTAAAACACTGGAATAAATTAGTCAAAATAGGAATACAATGTTGACAAAATGCAGTGAGGGCTTCTGCTTTCGTGTGTAATGCCAACACAATTACATTGTAAAGAAATTCAAGCTGTTGCCCTTTGTCACTGTGGGACTTAATCTGTTTGACAATTTAAATGTGTGCAATTCACGGAGGCGATCAGCCCTGGTGCAGGTGCGTTCGACAGTGGAGCGGGGGTTCGTGGCATACCTGAGCTGGGGAAACTCCAGGGGAGCGCGGAGACCCACCAAGAGCCGGCAGCTCTCACAAGGGAGAGTGGCTGACGAGGCGCAGGCAGGGCCAGGAATAACAGCGGCCGTCCCGCTCCCACAAAGGGCAGCGACCAGAGCAGGCAAACAGGGCGTGGCGCCTCAGCCAGGGCAGGGCGGGGCAGTTCGCGGCGAGTGGATGAGGACCTCTATAGACAGATAGGAGCAGCCTCACGTTCACAAGCCCTGGCCCTCACGGGGGACTTCAACCACCCTGATATCTGTTGGAGGGACAACACGACAGGGCATCAGCAATCTAGGAGGTTCTTGGAATGAGTTGATGACAACTTCCTTCTCCATGTGATGGAGGAGACAATGAGAACAGGTACTATGCAGGACCTTGTTCTCACCAACAAGGAAGCGCTGGTGGGGAATGTGAAGCTCAAGGGCAGCCTTGGCTGCAGTGACCATGAAATGGTGGAGTTCAAGATCCTTAGGGTAGTGAGGAGGGCACATAGCAAGCTCACTACCCTGCACTTCAGGAGAGAAGACTCTGGCCTCTTCAGGGATCTGCTTGGTAGAGTACCATGGGATATAGCCCTGGAGGGAAGAGGGGCCCAAGAAAGCTGGTTAATATTCAAGGATCACCTCCTCCAAGCTCAGGAGCAATGCATCCTAACAAAGAAGAGCTCAGGCAAAAACGCCAGGAGGCCTGCATGGATGAACAAGGAGCTCCTGGACAGACACAAACACAAAACAGAAGTCTACAGCAGGTGGCAGCAAGCACAGGTAGCCTGGGAGGAATACAGAGAAATTGTCCAAGCAGCCAGGGATCAGGTTAGGAAAGCTAAAGGAGCTAAAGGAATTAAATCTGGCCAGGGACGTCAAGTGCAAGAAGAAAAGCTTCTATAGGTATGTTGGTGATAAAAGGAAGATTAGGAAAAACATGGGCTCTCTCCAGAAGAAACAGGAGACCTGGTTACCCAGAACATGGAGAAGGCTGAGGTTCTCAGCAACTATTTTGCCTCAGTCTTCACCAACAAGTGCTCCAGCCACACTGCCCAAGAAGCAGAAGGCAAAGGCAGGGACTGGGAGAATGAAGAACTGCCAACTGTGGGAGAAGATCGGGTTCAAGACCATCTAAGAACCTGAAGGTGCACAAGTCCGTGCGACCTGATGAGATCCACCCATAGGTCCTGAAGGAACTGGTGGATGAAGTGGCTAAGCCACTATCCATCATATTTGAGAAGTTCCAGTGAAGTTCCCACTGACTGGAAAAGGGGAAACACAACCCCCATTTTTAAAAAGGGAAAAAGGAAGACCCAGGGAACTATAGGCCAGTCAGTGCCACCTCTGTGCCTGGCAAGATCATGGAGCAGATCCTCCTGGAAACTATGCTAAGGCACATGGAAAATAAGGAGGTGATTGGTGACAGCCAACATGGCTTCACGAAGGGCAAATTGTGCCTGACAAATTTGGTGGCCTTCTCAACGGGGTTACAGTGTTGGTGGATAAGGGAAGAGCAACTGACGTCATCTACCTGGACTTGTGCAAAGCATTTGACACTGTCTCACATGATAGCCATGTATCTAAGTTGGCGAGAGATTAATTTGATGGATGGACCACTCAGTGGATAAGGAATTGGCGGGATGGTCACACTCAAAGAATTGCAGTCAACATCTCAATGTCCAAGTGGAGTGCAGTAATGAGTGATGTTCCTCAGGGGTTGGTATTGGGACCAGCACTGTTTAACGACTTTGTCAGTGACATGGACAGTGGGACTAAATTGTGCCATCAGCAATTTTGCTGATGACGCCAAGCTGTATGGTGCGGCTGACATGCTGGAGAGAAGGGATGCCATCCAGAGGGACCTTGACAGGCTTGAGAGGTGGGCCTGTGCAAACCTCATGAAGTTCAGCAAGGCCAAGTGCAAGGTCCTGCACATGGGTTGGGGCAATCCCAAGCACAAATACAGGCTGGGCGATGAGTGGATTGAGAGCAGCCATGAGGAGAAGGACTTGGGCATGTTGTTTGACAAGAATCTCAACGTGACCCAGCAATGTACGTTTGCAGCCCAGAAAGCCAACCGTATCCTGGGTTGCATCAAAAGAAGCAGCAGGTCAAGGGAGGAGATTCTCCCCCTCTACTCCACTCTTGTGAGACCCCACCTGGAGTACTGCACCCAGCTCCGGGGCCTCCAACATAAGAAGGACATGGACCTGTTGGAGCAAGTCCAGAGGAGGGCCATGAAGATGATCAGAGGGCTGGAGCACCTCTCCTATGAAGACAGGCTGAGAGAGTTGGGGTTGCTCAGCCTGGAGAAGAGAAGGCTCTGGGGACACCTTATAGCAACCTTCCAGTCCCTAAAGGGGGCCTACAGGAAAGCCAGAGAGGGACTTTTTATGAGGGCATGTAGTGAAAGGACAAGGGGTAATGGCTTTAAACTGAAAGAGGGTAGATTTAGATCAGATGTAAGGAAGAAGTC
The DNA here is from genome assembly GCF_000737465.1 of Haliaeetus leucocephalus. Classification (NCBI taxonomy): domain Eukaryota; kingdom Metazoa; phylum Chordata; class Aves; order Accipitriformes; family Accipitridae; genus Haliaeetus; species Haliaeetus leucocephalus. The sequence goes on from NW_010973148.1 coordinate 449,382, forward strand.
CTTCACTGTGAGGATGGTGAGACACTGGAACAGGTTGCCCAGAGAGGCTGTGGATGTCCCATCCCTGGAAGTGTTCAAGGCCAGGCTGGATGGGGCTTTGAGCAACCTCATCTAATGGAAGGTGTCCCTGCCCATGGCAGGGAGATTGGAACCAGATGATCTTTAAGGTCCCTTCCAACCCAAACCATTCTATGATTCTATGATTGTATGAATTTCTGGTCAACAAGTTAGTACAGTAGGTACCTGTCCATTTCAGTCACCATCTGAAAGGTTTCAGTTGTCAAAGTAAACTAGTTAAACACATGCCTATTTCAGGTCAAGGAGCCAGCTCTTCCTAGACTTAGAAGGATTCAGGCACCTGAGTAGCCTTAAAGTAATAAAAAAAGTACAAGAATATTAAGAAGATAAATTTGTGTTGCTTAGAGGGTATTATTTTTGTTTGAGAAAAAAATAATTTTAAAAAGCGCCTTGCTTATTGGGAAGTTCAGGAATTGATTGAATTTGTGCTTCACTATGCAAAGTCCTTATTTAACAATAAACCAAAAATAAAACAGTCAAATGGAACTTAAGATTTTATTAATGAAATGTTAGATAAACAATTATGGTTAAAAGACCAACATTAACACTGCCACATTGAGTTATATAATATTTTGTCTCACAGACTTTATAATAAACTTTATCATTTTCCTTGTATATAATCCACTAAATTTATTAATGAATGCTAACAGTGCTCCTTTATTACATAACTGGGAAAGATGGAAAGACTATATGTTTTTGCCAAAGGTAACAATATCTGTATTTAAAATTAAGAGGGCCAGGATAAGAACTCATTTATTATTTAGTATTTGGTGGAGCTCATACACTCATTTAGACACTACCATAGGGTTTCCATTTACTGGTTAGCAGAAAGCTGTCAGAATATTTTCTAAAGACTATCTTGTTTTTCATTTTGTTGTTATAAAATGTAGGTACAAATGCAGCTGAACAGTTGCAGAATTATATTCGCCTGATAACATCTTAATCAGGATGCTTTCTCAGATCCAAGAGAGACAGGAGAGGCAGAATTACACTGGAGTGGGAAACTGCCTGGTAGTTATCGCCTTCACCTGAGAAAGTAGAGACACAGGCTTGGATTCTAGCTTTGGTTAACGAATGTGGACTATGGTCATAAGGACAGATACAATCTCTTTTCACTAGCTTTCTCTCTCAAGAAATAAATTAGAAAGCACTTAATCCCCAGCCAGAGAGACAAGAGCCTACATATTGCATGCCAATTCTCTCCAGCCACTGGATTATAACTATTTTGGGTAAGATCCATTCTTTTTGGATTTTCTTGTCTATTTTTTCCAAATGAAAGAAGAAAAGAGATCATAATCTCATCCCAGTAAATTATTTAACCTAGGTCAGTAGAGAATATTTCATAACTGCTCTTATGTCTGCATAAGGCAATTAATTTAAAGTAACTGTGGAAGGTCTGAGTCTAATATAAGTGAGAACTAGCACACCAACAGTTGGGCTTCCTGTCTTTTGGGCACTTAACTCATAACAATTAGTTTTTTATTAATTTATTAGGATTCACTGCTACTGGGTGACATAGATTTGTTAACAGTGGAGGTACTGCTTTGTTGGAGGGCATGGCTGCAGGGGGTCCAGCAGCAATGTCTGGAGAGGCTCCTGCCCTGCTGCTTAGGGCTGAGCAGAGGAGCTCTCTGGCTGAGTGCACTGGAGGGTATAGCCTGAAACAGATGACAAGCAGAAGTAAAGCATAAAGTCACTCCCTGCAGAGTCAGGAAAAAATGCACTAATTATCTCTGTGGAGACACCTGCTAGGGAGTCAGTTGGATAGTGCACCAGGAAAGGGGGGAGGAGGATTCAGGGCTGAGATGACTTGAACCTGGCTGGGGAAAAACAGTCTGGGGACAGGGACTGCAAAACTACAACACATTTTAAGCAGAGAACCAGGATGGGATAGAACCTAGAAGAAAGATCTGGTGAGTACTGTGAGAGGTCAAGGTATTGAAGTGTCCTGGAAGGTGAATAAAGGATACCATTTTTGATGTCCATGAGCATTTGTTGTATATTTTATTCTCAGATTCCTCAAAGTACACCTGAAGCACCTCTTATCACAATTTCTGTAGTGGGATTTAAATGAGCTTATTTCACTTTTCTAACTTCTTGGTTTCTTTCTTGTGACTCTCAGACTTTACAGGAGTTAAACATTTGCTGTTTCTTCAAGGTCTGTGGTAATATTGTTTACTTGACAAGTCAGCACTGTTAGTACTAGAGTTTTGTTTTTAAATTTACACTGCAGTTCTGTTCCTGACTGAGCTACCTTATGATGTAAGGCATACACTCCAAATCTCCTTTCACTACCCTTCAGAAAACCCATATAGGTAGAAGAAATGGTTACAATATCCTGGTAGGTATGCTATACTATTGTTGTTTGCAAATAATTAATTAAAGGGGTTTTTATGTATTACAGTAAATACTATAGAGAAGGCACTTCTAGACCGAAAGGTTTGAGAACTGTTCTCAAGGCAAAAAATGCTGCAGCAGGTGGGAAACCTGGGCAATTGCTTCATGGAGGTTGGAGTTGGTTCCAGGACTGTCCTGTGAGGGAGCTAGGAAAAATCAGTCAGAAAGTGGGAAACACATGTTCTTGTCATTAGGGAAAAAAACAAAGAAGGAAAAAAAATTTAGCACTTTTTTTTTCTTTTTTTTTCCCAAGGCTGAGTTTTCGACTTTTAACAAGCAACAAACCTAGAACATTTTGGCATTGAGAAAAGAGGCTAATTTTCTTCCAGTGAAAGATTAAATTAAAAAGAAAATCTGGTATTTATTGCTGGAGAAAAGATCGGAAATGAAGACATCAGTGAAGTTATAAGTCTTTGATATAAAAAATATTTTCCAAAGGATATAGCATTGGAAAATTGTTGACTAACAGAAAACATGGTGGCTGTCTGAGTGAAGGTAACTCAGGCGTTTGCTATCAGGGCTCAACTAGCAGCATTCCATTTCATCCCTATGTGCTGTTAACCTGGCATCCAGCACCAAACGAGAGCTCTCCTAGATCATGCTTCCTCCAACTGCTTTCCACAAAATGCTTGTCTGCCTTAAGATATAAACATGCACATTAAGTGGTTGCAAGCAGAATGAACAAATTGTTTCTTTTCTGTTACTTTTTACTCACATTGGCAGGAGTTTTGTTAAGATTGAGTTTTAATCAACAAAAATTGTGTTGATTTGTGTGATAAGATTGATAAGATAAGATTCAGTTATAAAAGTGTGCGAGTTGATTACTCAGCAATGTTCTTGCAAGTCTATGACATTCTTTACTTTTTCAGGTAAAAATTAAATAGCACTTCTTTTTCCTTCCTTGACTTTTCTTTAAAGCTGGTTGAGAGTGAAACAGGTTATGAAGGAAGGATTGATTGAAAGATGTTTAGGATCTCCAGTGAGAATAATCCTGTAAACTTTTCTTTTAGAGTGTTTGTGTTACAGAAAAAAACTACATTTGAAAACATGTTTTTCTCTTACTCGTGTTATTTCATGTTATTGTCTTTAATGTTATTCATGTTTCTAATTATGCTTTAACTGTTGTTTCGTTCCACTGTGTTTACAATCTTTAATCTGTTGCATATGAAAATTAGTAGAAATATTTTGGATTATTCCACACCAACATCTGGGAAGTCACTGAATATTTTTCATGCATTCTTATAAAAACCTAGTAGTTAGAAAATTAGCTTTCTTTTTTTGATTATCAGAATATGAGTACCATGTCACTAGGCAAGACTAAGATGTTATCTGGAATACTATTTACAGATCTGGACATTCATTTTGATAAAAGTGGTTAAACATGACTAGATTCAGAAGAGTTTACTAGGACTGGTAGAGCCTATATTACAAGAGTACCTAAAAAAAAGTTCCTTCTTTGGCTTGGTAAAAGAAAGCTTGAGGAAGAACATAATTGCTTTCCACAAATATTATTGAGTTTACACCTAGCCTAAAGCTGGGTCTAAAAAGCGACCTTGTTGTATTTACGAAGGCATTACATTATGCACAAGTCTATGAAAGTAGGAAAAGGGTCCAAGCTTCTTGCCTAATCCTTACGTTGTGTCAATGACTTCACCTCTATAACAGCTATGCATTTACTTTTGCTGTTCTGTTCTGCACCTTACTGTTCCTTTCTGCCAGGAAGGAACTATTCTTGTTATAGCCTTCTCACACTTTGCATAGTTGCTCTCCTACAACTTGAAACTAGCAAATGTTCCTAGGATTTACTTTATTTGCATTGAATTTACTTCAACAAATCTTCCTTTTTACTGTTCCATGGAAGCTGAACAAAGCCTTCTATGATGCTAATATTGTGCCTTTTCCCAAGTATAAACTATAAGTATTTAAGTGGTGGTAAGTATGTAAGGGGTGTTCAGTAAATAAATCCTGTGAATCAGTGTTCTTAGTAATATAAAAATTGCTAGCTGCCTGTCCTTAAAAATACATGGTATTATTTTTATTCTTCTTCTATTTAGAAATAATCAGTTCCATAGCCCCTAAAAATGTAAGATGGTAAGGATCCATTTGCCTCACCTGCAGGTTTGTTTGTTCATTAACATGTGAACATCTGCTGCTCTGTAATTATTGAATGTAAATAAGGTAGAATACATATAATGTATGTATAATACCATTTTACGTTGATGAGTCTTTTTTTTTTAAGTTAAATATGTGGGGTTTAGAGTCAGGTTTTTTACCCTTGAAAATATATGTTAATTGTTTTTGTAGACTGCAGTTTAAAGACACCCAGGTTTGTTATGTGCAGTTATTGTAATTCAATTTTTATTATTAGATGATTTAGGGGAAAAAGTAGAACTGAATAACCCTTCAACTTTATGATGGGAACAAACTAAACTGTACTCAGAGAGAAATGTAATGCTCAGATCATTTCTAAAATGTTGATACAGAACTTTGGGGAGGAATCAGAACCTAGTATCTCAGGTTAATATTGTGGTGTAGAGACATGTTTTCTATGATATTGAAGTCCCCCTCAATATAAAATTAATCTTCAATAATGCACTGAAAAGAGAGAGACTTTGTGCTGTATTACATTATCAGTATAAATCAGAAAAGTTTGTGTACAGCACAATGCAGATTTAACCACACTTTTAACTTGATATTGACTTCATATTTGAAATTTCTATTTTGGGGGAGGGAAACAGCATTGAATTTTTTTATTAAAAATAAAATGTTGCATCAGCTTTGGTATTACTCAAGATAGACACTTTTTTATTCCAGTCTGAACTGAAGAGAGAAGGTCTGCCTTGAAGGCATCTGCTGTGAACAAAGGGTTGAGAGTTCAAGACAACTGCTCTGGCTCATTGGTGTTGGGATTTCAATTTGGACCTCCGCAGTAGTGCTAAAAAGAGAACAGTAACCCAAGAGAGCTGCTGACTCTGGCAAAGTAAACTCCTCTTACAGTCGTCTTATATTTTTTAAGTCACTTTAGAGAAAGCAAGTAAGAACCAATGAAAATGTAAGGTAACAACAGTTATGACTTTTTTTTTTTTGTCAGTATCAGTGTTAAGTAGTTTATAAATTGAGGTCCTACTTAAGACTAAGTTTTTTGTGTGCATCTGCTGCCAATGAACATTTCTTTTCCAAAGGAGCAAGAAGAACGGGTTAAAGGCCAAAATTACATGCTGTAATCTTTATATGCTTATTCAATTTTGCACAGGGTAAAACTACCTGAGCTGGATCAGAAAGAGAACTCTGGAAATTTAGAACTAAAAAGTAACCCCAACATATATAGCCCCCTTTTTTTTTTTTTTTTTTTTCTTTTTTAAGGACAGCTTACCAGGCCACCAAATCTAGCAATCTGATACATAAAAAAGTGTCAAGAATGAGGAGTTAGCCCTGTTTATAAGAAGAAATTCATTTTGGGACAAGAAAAGTAGATGAAAGCTTGTTTCAATGAATTTCTAGAAGTGAATGAATTCACCTGTCTTACAGGGCACTGAATGCCTTCCTGAAGTTTATGTTTGAGTAATCCATGTAGAACAAAACCAGTTCATGGAACTACTCTTGTTATACAGACAGGAATGAAAGAAGAATTAAAACACTTGAAAAGCTTAGGTTTTTAATGAAGTCAGAAAGGAAACTTAAGGTCAAAGGTGAAAGTCACACTTAAAATACCACACCACAAAACTAGCTACAAGAGATTAATTTTTTTTTGCCATCATCTACTACAGGAAAGAGAACAGGACCACCAAAGGTTTTGACTCTGCTACGTAGCTCCCATCATATATTTTGCTATGGTTTTCTGTGTTTTTACATCCATTAACAATGCCAGAAATCAGGTGATGAGAACACAAAATTGCTGGGAACTGCTGTAAAAAAGTGGGTGCGTGTTGGTGGGGGTGGGGAACTTGTAAACTCACGGTATGCTCCAGAATGCCACCATCCTGATTCATGATGATTTTATATAACGGCCTGCAAAGGTGATTTTTCAGTTCCTGTTCTAAACTCTTTGCATCTCAAACTATTTACAGTGACATTTCTTTTCCTCCCTGTTTGAACATACACGTTCTTTATCCTGCTCACACATTCACAGGAACTCTCCTATGGAGAAGTAATGACAGAATGACCTTTCATTAATGCATAGATAATTCTTTCTTCCTGGCTTCTGTGTCATTATTACCCTGACCTGTTCCATGCTGTTATATAGACAGGACTTCTAAATCAGTTTTCTTCTCAAAGTCATGGGGGTTTCTGATCACTTTTATTACTCGCTTTTTCTCTCTCACTTAGCACAGAGCAAGCCTGCTGCTCTAGGCTCTCCAAAGGCATAACTCCAATCCTTAGGTAAGGTTTATCTGCTAAAATATCTATTTAGTGCTAGTCTAAATACCAGTTGCTCTGTATTGACTATAAAGGTATGCCTAGACAAGTAGGCTTGGTGTGAAAATTTGATATGTAGATAACTGTATTTAGCTCTTCTTTCTAAATCTCAACAGACCTGAGGTTGCAGCTAAGTTGAGAGGGCAAAGATACATATGTATACATAAATACATGTACGCATAAAATCTCTTTTGTATTTCTTTGTTACAAGAAATCTACCGCGTTCCTGCATGGCTCCTGGACCATGGCTTAGCAGTGTCCAAAAGATATTGAATCAGATGACTTGCTAATATCACAAGGATTATGCCTCTCTGGAGCTCAGTGCCAAAGCTCTTATTCATGTCAATAGGACTGACAGGCAGGCATGATTTTTTTTAGAATAGGTATCTTTTATTTACAATGGGTTTTTTGTTTCTGCTACTGCATTTGTTCAAGGGCTGTAGAGTGTTTTTGTTGTTCTCACTTAAGGCCACTGACATGGTGGTTAGTCTTTTACTTCATCTCTGACCCAAATCAATGGACAATCATCACTATTCATGAGTGGTTCTAGCAGCTTTTTTATGGGAAAAGAGAAGTAGCATTGTTACTGTGGTATCATCCTTGAGTTTAAAACAAAAGGCTCTATTTCAACAAATATCAGCTAGAAACTTGCTTGGATATGCAAGTTCCAAATGCAAAAGCCAGAACACAATTTAAGTCTTAAATTTAAGTTGTATGGTGTAAGAATAATAATCCAAATCTAGAAACATCTTCTTGAGAGTCCTAGTTATAGTCACTTCAGGACAACTATATCAACATAGACATTGGCATCTACTGTGACCTCAATGCAGTCTACAACTTCATCAAGGGGAGCAGTGGAGGGGGAGGTGCTGATCTCATCTCTCTGGTGACCAGGGATAGACACAAGGAAATGGAATGAAGCTGCGTCATGGGAGGTTCAGATTGGACATTAGGCAAATGTTCTTCACTGAGAGGGTGGTCAGTCACTGGAACAGGCTCCCCAGTGAAGTGGTCACAGCACCAAGGCTGTCAGAGTTCAGGGAGCATCTGGGTGATGCTCTTAGTCATATGGTTTAGTTTTAGGTAGTCCTACAAGGAGCAGGGAGTTGGACTTCATGATCCTTATGGGTCCCTTCCAACTTGAGGTATTGTACAATTCTATGATTGTATGATACTGCCATTTTTCATTCTCCAGGTGTCCTTCCAGTAGGCTGCTAGTCTATTGTTCCTGTGTCATATATATCTGCCACACAGAGGTGTGGGATATCCTGTGGCTTTTCAGATGACACTCAACATCTATAGACATGGCAACTATTTCCAACCCAGTAGTTTCAAACTTCATTTTTTCTTCTGATTCCCTAATGCTTGTGGTATTGGCAACCCAGCTGGAAGGAAGGAAGTGACACTTTGTATCCTAAAACTAGAAAGGAAAATAAATGCAACTGAGTGCTCTATTTACTTGTCTGTTATAAAAATAATTTTTTTTCTCCTGTTTTATTTTGTCTTTTTTCCATTTTTTCCTTTTTTTTTTTTTCCCCAGAAGTACCCATACTATATCTTGTGCTGAACACATGCAGAGTTTTATATTTGCATCTATTATGTGCAGAGCTATCCTACTGTTCTGGGATATCTAGGGACATAGACAGAATGTGAGCTAGTGAGACAGTGAGATTGATGTGCTGTTTCACTCTAGATCCCAATTTTTCTTTATTGACAATAAAGAATAATCTAGAAAAATAAATTTGATGTTTAAGTCCATAGTATAGATGTCTGAATTTAGTTCTTTCTAAATACTGGGAGAGTTCAGGATAGAACTCAATGCCTGAATAGGCAACGGGGAGTTCTGCTGCATGGAGGCAGCACTTCGCTTAGAAGCTGATACTCAGGTCAAGAAGCTGCTGATTTAGGCATCTCTAGCATGAGAGTGTTGTTGAAAGGATCTTTCTAGATCACTTTCCTGAACCTGGAACTTAATTTTTACCTAAATCTCATTTTCAGTGTGAAAGTATATAGTCTTGCACTTGTTGAAATTTTTATTCTATTTCATCTTAAGATCATAATAAATGCCCTGTATACTGGAAATCATACCTATGGCCTTGTCATCCACTGCTGTAAACTGGCGTTTAAGTTGTACTGGTCAGAAGTACTGTCACTTAAACCAGTTATAAGTCAGTGCAGCTGTACTTAAATTGACCAAATGTTTCCTGATTTCCATCAGCAAAAGATCTATCATGCTGCATTTATTTAGAGTTCTATTGAATTGGTAACTGTAAAGTGGTAATTGCTGTGATTTGTGTGATATGTAGAAGATTTCAGTATACTTAATGCCAATTAAAATGCAGTGTAATCCTAGATTTTTCTTGCAAATGCACAAGAGATGCTGCATTTTTGTTTGTTTGCTTTTTTAAGAAAACAAAGTATTTATCACTGGTTCTGGAATGTAAGCTAGTTGTTATTGGTTTATATCTGCTGAAGAAAATCAAGGTTTCATTTCATACATTAAGCAGGGTGAATCAGATTGCATATGACACCTCTCCTGTGTGACAAATGGGTTTGTAAAGTATTACTTGCACAGCATAATGGTAATTTGTCTACTCGGTGGCTGTAACAAACGCATTACATTTTTGTTTAACGGTTATAATTCATCATTTCAATACACAAAATACTTTATTTCTCAACAGGGGATAAACAGGATGTCAACATTAAAGTTACATTTGTTTCCCAAAAGCAGTACTACTAATTCATTCTTGTGTCTCCCATAAGTAGAAGCCAGGCTGTGACTGTGGGACTGCATTTTTAAGAACAGTCAAAAAAGAACCATGTTACATGAATGCTCCATGCTCATTTCAGCAAGTGTCATACTATGTGAAGATGTCATAGGACACATTTATTTTTAAGTCTATTTGAGACAGAAATTGTGACTGCTTTGTCTACGTTTGTTGATATTGGCTTAAAGAATATCTAAATATCTAAGTAAATCTAAATTATTAAATCTCTTTTTTCTCTGCACAACGCTTTAGGAAGTTTTGCTTACTCATGTCAGCTTAAAAAAAAAAAATCTCTAGCTTTGATAGACCTTTTACAATATAATAGTGCAACCAGAGAGAAAAATTTTCTCATATTGTGTGAAATATCTTCAATAGAAAGTCTCAGTAGCAATATTTAAGATAAATAGATATGTACATATTCATTGTGGCTTTCCTGTGATGGCATGTAAGAAAGGTTTTCAATCTAATCTATTATATAAAACAAATGTATGATAATCATTATTAATCTCATTTAATGTTACTCTGGGATGATCTCAGCTGGATTTTAAGATCTCAACAGGTTTAGCACAGCTGTGGTCATTTTTATATGAGTGAATGGATAATTAAGTGTTGTAGAATTCTGAAGAGGATTTCTTCTAGATTAGAAAATAAGAAGTAGGTTTAGTATTTCTTCAGATGCAGTTTATGTCTAATCTTAAAGGCAGAAATTTAGATTTTCCTCATGTGTTTGGTATAGAATAGAATAGAATATTTCAGTTGGAAGGGACCTACAATGATCATCTAGTTCAACTGCCTGACCATTCAGGGCTGACCAAAAGTTAAAGCATGTTGTTAAGGGCATTGTTCAAATGCCTCTTAAACATTGACAGGCTTGGGGCATCGACCACCTCTCTAGGAAGCCTGTTCCAGGGTTTGACCACTCTCTTGGTAGAGAAATGCTTCCTAATATCTACTGTAAACCTCCTCTGGCTCAGCTTTGAACCATTCCCATGAGTCCTATCGCTGGATCCCAGGGAGAAGAGCTCAGCACCTCCCTCTCCACGTTGCCTCCTCAGGAAGCTGTACAGAGCCATGAGGTTGCCCCTCAGCCTCCTCTTCTCCAAACTAGACAAACCCAATGTCCTCAGCCACTCCTCACAGGACATTCCTTCCAGCCCTTTCACCAGCTTTGTTGCTGTCCTCTGGATGCATTCAAGGACCTTCATGTCCTTAAATTGTGGGGCCTAGAACTGCACACAGTACTCAGGGTGAGGCCGCACCAAGGCTGAATACAGTGGGATAATTCCCTCTTTTGCCCAGAAGGTCAGGTGACCTTCTTCATCAAGCATTGGCCCAATGTTTTCCTTAGACCTCTTCTTGCTGTTAATGTACTTAAAAAAGCCTTTCTTGTTGCCTGACACAACACCGGCCAGTTTTAACTCTAGTTCAGCGTTGGCTTTATGTGTCTTCTCCCTGCATATGTGAACCACAGCTCTGTAATCATCCTGCAAAGTGACCTTGCTTCCAGAGATAATACAATTTCTTTTTCTGCCTGAGTTCCAAAAGGAGTTCCCTGTTCAGCCAAATTGATCTTCTAACCTGCTTCCTTGACTTTCAACATCATGGGACTGCCTTCTCCCATGCTTTTAAAAGATGGTTCTTGAAAACTGACCAGCACTCATTGACTCCTAAACCCTCAGAAGCAGATTCCCAGGGGACGCTGCTAAATAGCTCCCTGAATAGCTTAAAGTTTATTCTCTTGAAATCCAAGGTAGCAACTCTGCTGACCCTTTTTCTCATTACAACAAAAAATTTTAAACTCAACCATTTTTATGATCACTATGGTCAAGACAGCCACCTACAATCACATCTCCCACGATTCCTTCTCTGTTCACAAATAACAAGTCTAGGAGGGCATTTTTCCTAGTTGACTCACTGAGTACTTGTGGCGAGAAATTATCTTCAACAAACTTCATGAATTTCCCAGACTCGCTCATCACAGCAGTATGGTATTCCCAGCTGATATCTGGGAAGTTGAAGTCTCCCGTAAGGACAAGGGCTACTGATTCAGAGATTTCTCCTAATTGCCCAGAGAATAAATAACTCATCCTGGCTGGGTGATCGCTAGTAAACACTCACAATGACATCTGCTTTGTCTTCCATCCCCCTAATCCTCTCCCAGAGGTTCTCAACCACATCATCCCTAACTGTAAGGGCTGTACAGTCAAACATCTCCCTTACATAGAGTGCAACTCCTCTACCTCACCTGCCCTGCTTATTGTGTAACAATAATCAACTGTATAAAAGTGCTCTACTATATAAAAAAATGAATAAAATGACTTTTTTTTTCTCTTTTCACATTGGGAAGATTTTTTCATACATCTAAAATTATTAGTTCTCCACAGGTGGCTTTTTATAGTAGTAACATTTGGTTTATTTGTAAAGAAAAGGAAGGTTTTTTTAAGAATTTTTCTAGTCTCCTTCTCTGATTCTCTCTTATGCTGGGCCCTCATAATTTTTATTCCTTGTTCCCATAAAGCAAACAAAAGAAACTTATTAGCTGCTTATTAGCTGTTTAATAAAGTTATTTATAGATGTTTATAAAAATAATATGCAAAATAACTTGATTCTGAAAATAAATATGAGCTTAACTTCATGAGCAGGAAGGTCATGATTCTGTCTTACAATAAATTTTTTTTGGAGTTTCCAGTACTGTATCAAAAGTGTCATAACAGCATGATACAAAATGCTAATCTGATATAAATGCACTCTGCTAGTTCAAATCTTTTCAGAAATTTATGGTCTGTTATCATTGTACTGTCAGGCTTTATGCAAGATCAAATATTGTTTGTTCCTGACTTTTTAACTTTATGCTAAATCAGGTATAGTCTGTCCTCCTACAGTTGACATAAAGAGAACAAAAATTTTGTATTGTATAAGCTCTGGCTATTTCAACAGAAACACAGTGTGGATCAAAGGTGTTTATATGATGTATGTTGTTTGATGTAGTGGTTCAACAGATGTAGGATTAACAATCATGAAACAAATTTGAGACAAACCCCTGCTCTGTGAAATCAGTAAAACTACCCCCAATCTATTATGTTATATTAGCATATGTTCCTGCAGAATTAAAGTTTAATACGCAGCTGTCAGTGTCAAGGGCAGTATAATTTCACATAGCAACTAATCTGAGGTTGGCAATGGCCTTATACAAAACTGCTGAATATACCAAACAAGAAAATGTCTAACAGTTTGATGTATATTTCTTCATTCCTTCATGTTTCTTGAGGAACAAAAAATAAATCTATTGTGCATGGTCAAGGAAGATGGGAAAAGGTCTTTATGGAAAATAAGCAACAATTTTGTCCTAATAGTGCCTATCACCCCAGCTAAAGCAGAGAGACTTTCCAAAGAGACTTCCTCTACTTTTATAACTGTGTGACTCAGTTTAAAAATTAGAACTGTTAGGTTTATGATTAAAAAATAAGAAACCATTTGATTAAATTGAAATGAATCTGAGTGATGGAGAAAAATAATCATTTTATAGCATCAAAGTAACTGATTTGTCAGAGAACAGAGCAGTCAGAAACCCCACTGATTCTTCTACCTAGAAAATAGGCTAAAGGATTTAATATTGGATCTGAAATTCTGCTTTGTTATGATGAAAATAACATGAAATCTATCAGGAAAAAAAAGGGATTGCAGTGGAGGGTGAATGAGCACATATAGCTCCCTAGACAGGTAAAACTAGAGAGCACTGATATGCTGCTAGCTGTAAATATGAGCTAAGATGCTGAGTGCTTAGTCAAAAACTATTGAAAAATTCCAAATTAAAAAAAGGGTATTTGGGGCGGGGTGGGGGTGAATAAGTGGAATGTAAATGTGTAAAACAAGACAGATTCTATTTGTTGTTTAACAGAAGTGCTTACCAGACTTAAATTAACAGAAAACAACTAGTATTCAAAATTTCCTCCTGACCAACTATGTATCTTTTTAATTAAAGACAATACTAGATATACTACTTAATATGTTTCCTTGAACCAGATAGTTTGCCATGTCTTTGTGAACAACAGTTTGGAAAACTCTGATTTATGCTGATGAATTTCTGGGAGTTGAATAGGGAAATATGTTCTTATGCCATATACATTAAGTAAAGATCTCTTAGGATAGCAAAATTGGGATTTTATATAGCACTTGTTATGATGTTTCTTTTGCAGGAGAGGAAGTGGGATTTGGATTTGGGAAATAAAAATGGTTTTCTTTATTCTTCTCTAGGTGTCTGAATTCTCTCAGCTCCTTAATTCACAAGGGCTACAAATGCAGTTTTCTTTCAGATGGCTCTGCAGAATTATGTAGGGAGGTAGCCCCAGTAGACAAGATCTTGTCAGCATCCATGTTGCAGCTCCTTAGGGGCATCACAATGCATAATGTAAAATGAAAAATTGGAAAGGGAGACCAGTTTTTAAATCTGAACATATCTTACAGTTTTCCATGGTAAAAATTAATTTTCATGTGTCTGAAAAATCAGAGGATGCATTATGTTTCTATGTTACCAGTATAGAAAGGTGGTGTTAGTGATACTTATATTTGATTACACAGAGAAAATGAGAAGACATGCACACACAGAGGACATATGTAACTTTTATTCTTTTTAGATAGGCAATAGTATACTATAATATTTATTCCTCAGGCATGAAAAAAGCCATCTATGAGATATATAGGTCAATCCACATGAATGGCAACATTTTTACAACATAACTATACCAGGTTAGCTTTTGCATGGGACTGTTGCCAATTAGTTCTCTTGCATGTGCAATATAACCTTTGAAAATACTTAGGGGTTATTATACTTGTGTACACAGTCTGGAACTTTAATTATAATGAGCTCAAATGCAGAATATTCAAAGAAGTTATACAAAGCTCCAAAATATAAAAAAATTCTACAAATTACTTTTTAGTAAATAAAAATCTGACATCTCAGAATTTCTTGAGAGTTGAAGTAAATCTCCTCAGTCACATATTCTACATTTGAAAGCTAATGGGATCATATGCCTTAAGAGTGTACCATGTTGCTAAATACAGAAAAGTTCTCATGGAACTGTACATCAGTGACCTGAGGCAGCACAGGGTTATATTTAGGGTAAATTGTGTCACTTAGAGGAGGAGGAAAGGTGTCTAGCAGACTCACAAGGACAGAAAACTCTTATCTGTAGCCCTTCTGGATCCTAAATCAGCTAATGAAAAGTGAACAGGAATTTGATAAATATGCTTATCTATAGCACTGTTATTCCTATGCATGAAGTACAAACAACGTTTACACAGGTTATTGAATATCCATCCATACAAGTAAAGCCATTAGGAGGAAGTCTTTCTCCACCACCTTCTTTCTTCTCCTGGGATTTGCCAGCCTATGTGGAAAGGAGATTAGTACCTTCACTAGTTGTCTGCTGCCTTTGTTCAGTGCCAATGAAGAAGGGCCTTTTGAATGGGATCCAAAACATCTAGCAAGCTGAAAAATGGTAGTTTATAAGTAGCCAGTGGGCTAGCTAACTGGTACAGGCAAGTTCTGTAATCTCACCCCTCTTCATTTCCTCTATATTTGGCTTATGTTTATGAAAATTTGCTTTCATTTACTTGAAATACACAATCTGCAATCCCTCTTTTTGTAGACTTCACTGACAGTATTTTTTCAAAGACTGGATATTTGTGCTGTGATAGACACAGAGGTGTTCATGCTGCCATCCCTATCTGAGAAACAGGAGACCCCAGGTGAAGTTCCTGTTCAGGCTTAATAGATTGGAAGTCAGTATCTTGCTTCCTGTGCTAATTTGGATAAGGGAATTGGGAATTACTTCCTCCTTTTGAAACTGTGTCATTATACACACACACACATATAATCTATATAAAAACATGATTAACAGGGGCAAAGAGAAAGTATATAAATAAAAATACATTCTTCAGGAATGGGTTGGTTTGAGTTCTGCCCAATAGTTGATATCACATTTATATTTAATAACTCAGCACTTAAAGATGTACCATGGAGATAAGGAGTTTCTTTTGAATATGAGGAAGCTAATGAATAATTCCGATAGTGGAAATATAAAGCAATGAAATATTGCTTGGGGAGTCTAAGGAGCCTTAATAAACAAAATTAGAGAAATAAGACACTTGGTAGTTTGAAAAGGTGAAAATCGTTTAGGGTGACCCATTCTGAAAATAAAGTGAGGGGGGTTTTGACTGTTTCTTTCTTGCTTCAGACAACAGCAAAAAATTATCTTCTTTGTATCCAGGTTGAATCCAATTAATTTGGGTTTGTGTGGCGCAGGTTTTGGTAGCGGGACAGGGTCCGCAGGGCCAGCTCCTGTGAGAAGCTGCTTGAAGTTTCCTCGGCTCCAAGCCGGACCCGCCTCTGGCCCAGGAGGAGCCCCTCAGTGGTGGGAGAACAGATTTAAGAGGGGAAACCTGCGGTGAGTCGGGGGATTGGAATGTGAGAGGAACCCCTCTGAGGGTACCGAGGTCAGTGAAGGAGGCAGGAGGGGATGCCCCCGCAGCCTGCGGTGAGGCAGCAGGCTGTCCCCCCCAGCCCCTGGAGGGGAGCGGAGGCCCCCCAAGATGGCCGCCACTCCATGGGAAAGCCCGCGCTGGAGCAGGCTGGGACTGAAGATCGGCCCGCGGAAAGGACCCACAGCAGGGGAGTTTGTGAGGAGCTGCAGCCCGCGGGAAGGACTCACCTTGGAGAAGTTGGTGGAGGAAGAGTGTGCGGAGTCCTCCTCCCCTGAGGAGGAAGGAGTGGCAGAGACAAGGTGTGGCGAGCTGACCCCAACCCCCATTGCCGGGGGGAGGAGGGAGAGAGAACTGGGAGTGGGGTTGAGCCGGGCAGGAGGGAGGGATGGCGGGAAGGTGTTCTAAGATCTGGTTTTACTTCTCAGTATCCTTGCTCTGATTTGATTGGTAGCAAATGAAATTGATTTTGTTTCTTCCCCAAGTTAGGCCTGTCTTTTGCCCGTGCCCATAAGTGGGGAGTGATCCCTCCCTGTCCTAGACTCGACCCACGAGCGTTTCTTTATATTTTCTCCTCCTCATCCCGCTGGGGCGGGGAGGAGTGAGCGAGTGGCTTCGTGGGGCTTTGTTATCGGCTGGGCTTAAACCACAACATCAGTTTCAATAGCTACATCTCCCAGTGGATGTGGGGACAAATTTATGCTAGATGGGCTTCTTTACAATGGATATATGCTTATGATTAGTGTTCCAATAGAACAAATGGAAACCCTTTCAGTGATAAAACATTAATTAGAAGCTCTGTGTAAGAGCCATGTCAAGACAGAAACACAGAACTATGGGAATATGAATGCAATTTCTACAAGAAATTCTAGCTAAATTTAACAGTTAAACTTGAAATAGAAGGATAATTATCTTTCTAGAGGCTCTTTCCAGCCTATCTGTTCTACTGTAGCATGTGTAATATAAGGACCTTTATTTGAGAGAGAGGAGCACCTGTTGCCGGGTGAACTTGGTATTTTTATACCTGTGATACTTCAATCTGAGTGAGAATGAGAACATGTGATACATGACAGATATTTTTGTTAGCGTTTAGGAAAAACTTATCTTGGATTCCTTAATACCTTTTATCTGACTTGCCAAAAAATGGTGGGGAATAAACAGAGGATTTATTTTCCTAGTTCTATTTCAACAATAATAAAGAAACTTGGTATTCTTTCTTCCCTTATAATAAAATATACATATATGGACCCTGTTACACCAAACTCGTAGAAGTACCGCACAGGTTATGCAAATAGCTTTGAAATAGCTTCTGTAAAATACAAGCAAAGAAATTACAAATCAGAATGAGTATAACAAATACATGTTTAAAATTGAGGTATTTTTGAGAAAACATACACCTCATAAATGTTATATGGAATATTGATAAAGAAACGGAACAATGTTTGTATAATTTCAAAACCACTTGGAATATTTTTGCAAGGGTAATTTTCTTTATTATGCATTTTTTATGTTAATACAGATATTTATGTACCACCAGTTCTAGTTTAGATGAGAAAGGTTTAAATCCCTCAGGCAGAGAAGGATCTTCCGTCCTCTAGATGAATACACTAAGCATGAGAGAAGACTAATGTTAGAGGAACCAGATAACCAAAGTTCTGGCTGACAAAAAACAAAACTGCTTTACCTTTTCAAATGTGGTGTTTCTGCTGTCAAGGAATAGCTACTGCATGTTTCTCATGAAACCTAATATCCTAGTTACTATCAGCAACCTGTAAATGGGAAAATGCAAGTGAGAGTAAGTGAGAGTATTTTGGCAAAAAATGAGAAAATACTATAATTTGTTTCTTTTTTTTTCTCTCCCCCCCCCCCCCATTTCTGAATATAGAGGACATTCTAATTAGTTGTATGTAAGGCATTAATAATTTAACATTTCTTTCTTTAACAACTAGATAAATCCAAATATCTCTCTGGGTTTTTTATCCCTGAGTGTTGCTAAAGGGGACTTAATCTCCCTGAATTAACAAAAATCAAAGCTAATTTAAAAAGCTTGACAAGATAAACTAGATTTGATTAAGAGATAAAGCAGCCTTGTATTAAATGGTTTTTCAGTTGATATTTGTGAGATCTATAAATTATGTATCAATGTTTTGAAAGTCTGTATAGAAATTCAAGTGAGAGGTCATTTCCTTGTGGACAGAAGATAGCCCTTAAGGTATTTGGAAATGGGATAAAGAGAAAAGAGGATAGAGAAGGAAAGACCTGAAGGGAATTTAGCTTTATTTCACATAAATCTTGAAGTAATAAGTATTCACAAGCTTTTTTCTGTTTGGGGGGGGGGGGGGTTGTGGTTTTTTTTTTTCTTTTTCATTTCTTTGTCAAATTTAAGATCTGGAGGTACAGCAACCCAAAATGGGATTTTTAAGATGTTGGAAGTCAGGTATCGAAGCAAAAATTAAGTACTCTGAATGCTGTGATGTCAGATATGGGGGTGGTATTTCTTTATTCCCTTCCTAATCTGTTGTGTAAACCAGTTATGCTAGTGGCAAAAGCCTGCCAGTTTGGGTCACCAGCGAACTGAGTGGGAGAATACTTAATTTTGATCTCTCTTGGGGTTGTTTTCTTAGAGTGAAAGCAGAAATATATTGACTTTGCCAATGAAAAATGTGATTCTATAAGCACATATCAGGAGGTAAATGGTAGTTAAAATATATTTGTGGATCAGGGACAGAATTAAAGAACCTAATAGTTTCTTAAACTATAAATATGTTTTGGAAAAATATCCCAATTCATTAATATTTGAGCAAGGGAACCAGGGAATCTGTATGAGAGAATTTGTGTCTGCAAGCAGTTTCATAATTTCAGAATCCTACTTAAGGATTGTAGATGTTCTAATGTAAATTCTCCATACCTTAAAAAGATATAATTCAATAAACCTTTGGCAAATCACAACTGTTAAATGATAAATCCATTTTGTTATCTCAAATGTTTGTTTTCATATATACAGACAAAATTAAGCTCTAATTCTTGATAGATCAGCATTTGCTATACTTCTCTTTACTCTTAACATTGTACCTGTAAGCTCTTAACTGTATCACAATTAGTGCCAAATTCAATAACTAAAAATATTGCTCTTCATTCACATTGACATACTTAATATGAAGTGGTAAAATCCTTAGTTTTTGATGGATTGAGGAACAGCCCTATATTCCTATTTGTGTTCAAGCAAAGTCTTGATTTTGAAGGCTTTTTTGTTGCTTGTTTTTAATTCCTTTGGTATTTCTGTAATTAGGAATTACAGAATTTGGTTTAAGAGTTACTAATATACTTTAGGAAAATATAAAATCCTTTGACTGGACTTACAGTTATGGTCAAAATCCATACTTGACTCTGTAACCCAAGTTGTATTATAATTGGAGCACAGACCCTTCCCATGTAAAAATTGACAGTCCTGCATTACAGCCATTTAAAAGAGACTGGCTCATGAGAAGTCAGATGAGGAACTAGTGTCATTGCAGTATTCAAAGCAATTCTTGAACAGCCAAGAACAGAAAGTTTCCTTACAGAGTCTTAGACTATTGCAGGTTTTTTTCTATTCTATGTGGAAATGTTTTCATACCTGGACACAAATAGTCATGCTATACTCTATGAAAAGAGCATGTTACTTTTGAAAACATCCTTCATCTGTTTTAAATGAACTTGGTTCTGTTTGGCATCCATTTGCTGTCCTCTTTTCAGAATAAAAAGCAAGAACACCCAACACATTGCATTCAGGCTCTGACACACATGTAAACTGCTACTAAACAAACTTTCACATAGCACAGTTACTTGCCTTTCTGGAGAAATAGCTAGTTGAGAGAGTCCTTCTGGAAACCCTTAATCATTACAAGTCTCTGCTTGAATATTGAATCATTTTTATAGTCTTGACTTGCCTTTGTACCTGTTCACACATTATTTCTCTATCTTGTTGGTACTACATTGTCTTTATTAATTTAATGACCTGTGTACCTATTTGATTTGATAACTTTGTGAGACAGTTACTGTAATTTTACTCTACTTAAGAAGACATACTGTGTTCTTCCCATGGAAAATACAGGTAAAATGAATACCATGTGATAGTTTACCATTCTGTTTTTCTGTTCATTTTTGGCTTGTGATTCGGCATTTATATTTTAAGTTTGCACAAGAAGTAACCAAAGTTTGAAAGATTCCCCCCTCTGCCCCGCATGTGGTTAAGAAACTTAAGGAAAGCTGCGAAGGATAATTTTTCTCCCCACACCTAATATGTCTACTGAAGCCACCAAAAAAATGAAAGAATGTACAGACAAGAAGTTTATAACAATAATAATAATTGTTTCTCAGAGTGCAAATAGCACAACATTGCAATCGTATCCAGTTAGGAGATCTTCTGTGGAGCTTTTGGAGAGTGTGTCAATTACTGCCTTCTATTGTAAACCCTCTTGCTTCACTATAGCAAAAAGGTAAAAGTATTTATTGTCAGTCCACAGTGCTTGAAACTCCATGAGAAAATGTGCAGCTCTTAATACAGTTCAGGATCTCTATCCCTTAGCCTTGTTCACTACATGTGGTATGTTTACACATGTAGGCTGTCTACCACTGGCACAGTCCATTTGCTGTGTGTTATGGTTGTTTTTTTAGACTCAGCTGCAGGAAACTAAACTGAACGTTACAGACAGAAGTAATTTGCTATAAAATATAAATCTTGTTTCTTAAAACACAGGTAAAGTAGAAACTACTGTGGAGTTATATATTATTTCAGCCTACTGCCAAATTGGACTGCATAGTGGTTATAAAAGGAGCATGTTACAAACGGGTCACAGTGATATGCTGATCAACTGAAATGTATCATGTGCATGGGGGTTTCTATTCCTCCCCAAATTGTAAGCCTGAAAGCACAATGTACTGCTCCATTTCTATCAGTTTTATCCCACACAGTACTTCTTCAGGCACAGCCAGTTACATGAAGTCACTCAAAGAAAATGCTTTTCTAGAATGACTTACAAGAGAACTTCAATTTTAGTAGTGGTTTTTTTCATAGACTTTGTATTTTTCAAACCTTTAAGACATAATGCACTAGCTGGTAAAGACAGTGCTGAAATGCTTCACACTGTGACTTGTTCCATTTACCACTAGCTTCCTTCCTGCTACCCCTAGGATATTCAGGCACTTTCTCCTTGTCTTTGTAAAGTCCTATAGGGTCATTACAAACAAATTTTAAGCCTTCACAGCTTTTATCCTCTTGTGGGAATGGTTTCACTGAGACATACCAAACGTCCACCTAGGTCATAATTCTTTCACTGCCAGCACAGATTTGTGATGTCTAGGCAATGTATAGGACAAAGAGCTTGTATACAGTGATAGACCCATCAGTATATTCTCCCAGCATCTCAGAATCCAATTTTTATGGATTTTATGGGTAGGGGCGGAATGATTGTGCTTATTAAACACTGATATATTTCTCATTCATGAATCTTGATTGATAGCATGTCTGTTCTCAGATAACATGACAACTTTTGGCATGGTCCCTGTAAGCTGCAAGTTTTTTGATACAAAGCCACAAGAAGAGTCGGGCTGGATACTGAACATTATGTAGGGCTTTTGAATTAGCCAGTGAAATGCTTACATTTCAGCTGATGCTTTCCTATGGTGTTAGAAGACTCTGTTTTGGAGATACTGTCTTCCAAATGAGGCTGGGTGAACCTGGTCCTGAGATAGGTCGGGTAGAAACTCTTCGCTTGTCCAAATTCTCTAGAAAATCTCCCACGTTGACTAGTTAGAAATTATTTAGCTAGCGTTCAGTAGACAGCTAGGCCCTTTAGAATGACCTGATCTCAGGTGTCGTAAGGCAGCAGGAGGATTACAGATGTTTGTAATGTGCCAAAAAAAGTGCATGGTACTCTGACAAGTTGAAGACTAAGAAGTAGATCATTCTTATTGCCATTTTCCGTATTTTCTCTAATCAATATGACTAGTAAGCAATATGGAAGTCCTTCCTTGCTTAGAGATAATACGTAAAAGTACTGCAAATTATAGAGCAATTTTCACCTCTAGTCCATTATTTGATTTTTCAGGATAATATTTTAAACATTTTACAGTATTTTTATACTTTCATAATCACTGTAATTATGTCTTTTATACAGTTATGTTTATTCTGTTTACCATGTAGGTGTAGAAAAAAGCAAGATAAGTACAAAGAAAGTAGATGGACTTTGAAACTGGTGAGGTACTCAAAACTACTTTTCTTTTTTTTTATTTAAAGGTGGGCAAATTGAGTCATATATCTAATAATGGACTTTCATGCTGAAAGTCTCATATAAATGGTTATTATGAGACAGAGAGATTTTGTGAAGAGGATTGGGACTATTTCAAAAAAAGGTGAAAGACATATACATTCATGGGTACAATAACAAGGCAGTTTTAGCCACTAAAACTATTTAAAGAAAAGCTAAACAAAGGAATCTGGTTTTTTTTTCAGTTGTTCTGATCGATACTGATTTTCATACCTAAAATAAAAATCAATACTGTGACTTCATATCTCAGACTTTCCTTGCTGAAATGTAATGCTCCAGGCCTCATTTTAAGCGCTCAGCAGCCTGGTAATGAAATGCTGAACAAAGAACAAAATACATGGAATGTGACATCTAAGTAGCAAATGCTTGCCACATATGGGGACTAGTATGTTTTATTCCAACTACACTTTCACTGCAGGTTCAGTAAAACGTGAAAGGAAAACATTTCAAATGCTTTATCAAATATGCACTTTCTATAATTATTTTAATTAATACTTCAAGGTAAGCCGAAATTGGATGAAAATTTCTTTAAACAGGAGAGGACCCATGCTTTAAAGAGCTCTGACAGGACTGGAGAAGCCCACATGACTGTAAGAAAAATGCCTCAGAACCGTACAGTAGAACTGAACAGAGAAACTGCCTTCCTTTGAGATTAGGGTTTAGGAAAGTTAAAGTTTCTCCAAACCTGAAAGGAAAATTCTCTGGCATTCTTCTTCAGACAATATGTGTTGTTCAGCATCTGGATAGAGTGAGACAAGGAACTAGGAACAAATGAGTGAAATATTACAGGTAGTCCTTCCTCTCACATTTTTCTGAATGACTAAATCTGGACCTGTGTTACATGGAAAGATATTTCATTTTCCAAAACCACCTTTTTTGAGGCAAACTCCTGTGTGTATGATGACAAACCTCTATGGCTCACATCTGTGTAATGCATATAAAGAACTTAATGAATCTTTGAATTTAAAAAATCTGTATAGAAATTGCTTCACCATTGGACTACAAGAAAAAAACTGAAATACATTTTGAGAATAGTAATAGATTATAAAAAATGACTGAAGATCAGATTACCTTCTATTTCCAAGCCTTACATTCTGAGGATGATTTTTTATCCCATATGGTTATGTTAGACAAAATATAAGGTATTGAATAAGATATAAAATTTGCCTAAGAAAACTCAGCTTTATGAAGAGAAATTTCACAATCTATTTTCTGTTTGTTGCAGATCTGTAGGTACTTATGCCCAAAGCCATTAAAATATCAAAATATTCTGATAGTTTCTCATTCCTTTGTAAATGAAAGGTGAACTGTCTATTGACTTTTCAAGGCAGTAATGAAATTTCATTATGAATATGTGGAAAAGTGTTAAAGTATAGGAAAGTGTAGTAAAATCAAATGTTTTGAACTCTGACACTGTGTCCTTGTTTGTAATTATCAGGGTCAATACTAACTTTGGGAAACATTGTTCTGTGTTCACAATACCCACAGGAAAATGAAAATTATTATTTGCCTTTTGGTAGTTGCCCAGATCATTTATCACATGATAGAACAGACAATCTATAATTGCTTACTTGGTCTTGAAGTCTGTGTAATAAAAGTTGTACGCTATTTTTCTGTATCTTTCAAAAAGAGACTTGGAATCAGAGAACACCTTTGAATATTTGGAAAAGTTAAAGTATTGTGACTCTAATTAATTTTTGGCTCCATGTGCTTATACTGAAAAGAAGTTTAAAATGCTCTGTGTATTGCAAGGTGTTGTCTTTCACACTAGGTGTCTCATAATAGCATTTGTAAGTTTATCAGAAAGGATGAATAAGAGATTTTTTCAGTGACTGTTACTTATATATTTCTTATACTGTAGTGAAAGTTTGACGTTCTGCACAGAGTGCTAGCTTTATTACCCAATGTGTTCCCTTTTATGACAACTCATTGGAAGTAATTTGTCATATGCTATTTGATCAAAAATGTGGTTCTTACATAAAAATACATATGGTAAAGCAAAAGTCTTTCAGAAAGAATTCACCTGCATTACATTTTAATTATCATACCCAACAACATAACTCTAGCAAACAAAATTTGTCTGAACATGAATTATCTGCTTTATTTGTAAACAAATGCTAACTCTTCAGAAAATCATATTATTTATTAAAGGGATAAAATCTGACAAAACATCTGACAAAAACTGAAATAAATTATTTGGTACAGCTTTTTTGCATGCATCAGGAATCCTGTCTCAGAAAATGATCAGGTGTTCTATCTTCAGATCATGTGTGTCTTCATTTAAAAATGCTCAAGAAATTATTCCTGTCTTAGGTGCAGTAACAGAAATAATAATTTTCTTACTTGAACAGGAAATTTGCATGCTAGATATTGATTCTGTTAAGCTGGAGCTTCAAATGGAAGTTTATTTTAGCTATACATATAAATATTATTCTATTGAAATTTATATTGAAAACTATATAAAAAAGATATGATTATAAATATTGCCCCTTGATTTAGCCAACACTGGCTTATTCTGTTTTATACTCTTTTAATAGCTAGTGATAACATAGTAATCGGTTATGGAAAAGTTACATAGTTGTGCAGTCAAGGATCACACTTCATATCAGATGTATTAATGGTAGGCAAGTGGATGCAGTTGTCTTTTCTTCCATCCAGCCACTGAATTTGTACTTTATTTGCTTTCCCAAATATCTGGGCATATCCTTCTTTAGTCATCCAAGAGCTGCGGTTCTGTTGTGCTTTTTGCCAAAAGCAAAAAAAAAAAAAAGGGTTCTCAAAAAAGGAGTATTTTGAAAAGCATAAAGCAATGCAATCATAAGACTAGCGGTCACTTGATTCACTCTCCTTCCCCAAAGCAAGATTAAGCATACTTTTATCATTCTCAACAAACTTTATCTAGCTCATGGCTAAAGATAGCCAGAGATGAAGGTTAGGTAACTTACCTTAGTAATAGATTCAGGCAATTTAGTATAATGAATAGTCTGATAGTGTCTAACCTGTGTATTGTGACAATCAAAAGCAGCGTAGTATTTTCTTTGTAGAGAAGTTTGGTTGTTATTTATTGCATGACTGAAATTTTATACCTAAGGTTTGTACATCAATACACTGTCCTTTTTTTGCCTACCTTTCTATGCCCGTCCATGTCCTTCATTTCATGTCTGTTTCCACTTCAGTCTCCTTGTCCCCATTGTAGTATGTTAACAGATGGGGTTTCAGGATCTAATACTGAGCTGCCACCCTCTGATTTCTAGAAGTCATCTCTACGGTGAGCTGAATCAGTTTATTGATTCAGCTAAAAACTAATAATCTTATTTTAACTTTTCAGTGTTCATTTTCAGCTGGAACAGTAATGACATTTCTGTTGTTGGTGCAAGAGATTGCCAAATAAAACACCAGACTGAAAGCTGCTTACATACCTCTTGGTAATCAGTTCTTTAACAAAAAAGAAAAATAAAATCTGTGGCCTTCAGTGGAAGTCCTATGCTATATTGTTTTTTTAATTAAGAAAAAAAGGATAATTTATCTCATATCAATAGCTTATTTGAAATTTGATAAGCTTTCCATTAGAAATACAAGAAATACTCAGTTTGTTGTTTAAGACTATTAAATACTATACCTGTAGGTACCAGAAGAAGAAATCTTATTAATAAATGCTAAAAAATGAATAGTAGAGCAGGAAGTATTACTAAGGTGTTGAAACACAGATGACTACAAAAATCTGTAGGTGTACCTTTAAATCTTTCCCCATTTTCCCCTTTAAATTATTTGAACCCTATGTTTTGTTATTTTATTTTTAGTTTGCTTTTTCTCTGAATCATTTTCTTCATCACAGCTAGACAATATTATTAGATAACCTTGCTCAAACTGTATAGCCTCTTGAAAGCCCAAAAGACGATCAGGCAGAAGGTATCGCAGTGCTGCAAAGATTCTTTAGTTCAGTTCTATGTTACTGCTTTTTGTTTGATTTTTTCTTTTCTGTAACTTTAGGGGGGTGAGTGTTGGGATTTTTTTTGGGGGGTGCCTTTCCCCCAGCCCCATCCCCTGCCAGGATCTGGGAAACATACTATAAGTACTAGAGAGACTGGTATTATGTGAAGCTCTGAAACAGTTTCATTAATACCAACAATACCAGTTCCCCTTTGGTGCCTGGTGAAATGACAGAAAAGATTATTCTAGGAGTTATTGAAAAACACTTAAAAGACAATGCAGTCATCGGTCAAAGCTAACATGGATTCATGAAGGGAACATCATGCCTTACTAACTTAATATTCTTTTATTACAAGGTTACGTACCTAGTGTATGAAGGGAAGGCTGTAGATGTGGGGGTTTGGGATTTTAGCAAAGGTTTTGATACTGTCTGTCATAGTATCTTTCTGGACAAAATGTTCAGCAATCAGATAGACATGTACACAATACAATAGTGAACAATTGGCTGAAGAATTGAGTTCAAAGAGTTGTAGTAAATGGGGTAACATCTGGCTGGTGGCCAGTCACTAGTGGTCTCCAGGGCTCAATTTTAGGAACAGTTCTCTTCAATGTTTTTATTAATGACCTGGACACAGGAGTTCAGTGCACACTAAGTAATTTTGCCTATGATACTAAATTAGGAAGAGCCATTGATTCCCTCAAGGGTGGAGAGACTTTACAGAGAGATCCTGATAGATAAGAGGTCTAGGCAATCACCAACCATCTGAAATTTGACAAGGACAAATGCTGGATTCTTCATCTGTGAGGGTATAAACCTGGATGTAGGTATAGATTGGAGGACAAGAGAGCAGCCCTGCAGAAAGGAATCTGGGGTTTAGGTTGATGGTAGGATCAAGATGAGTCAACAATGCGCCCTGCTGGCCAAAATGGCCAACCATACCCTGAAGTGCATTAAGCAGGTATAGTTAATTGGTTGAAAGAAGTGGTTGTCCTATACTCAGCATTGGTGCAGACTCATCTCGAGTACTGTCTGCAGTTCTGGGCTCCACAATATAAGAACAATATGAAAATGTTAGCATGTGTCCAAAGGAGGGCAACAAAGATGGTGAAAGGTATATAGGGTGTGACTTACGAGGAGCAGCTGAGGATACTAGGACCTCACCAGTGTCTACAACTTCCTCATGAAGAGGAGCAGAGAGAGAGGTGCTGATCGCTTCTGTCTGGTGTGCTGTGACAGGACACAAGGGAATGGCTTAAAGCTACATCAGGAGAAGTTCAAATTGGATGTTGGGAAAAGATTCTTCACTGAGAGGATGGTCAAGCACTGGAACAAGCTCCCCAGGGAAATGGTCATGGCCCCAAGCCTGTCAGTATTCAAGAAGAGTTTGGACAACACTCTTAGATATATGGTTCAACTTATAGGTTGTCCTGTGTGGAGTCAGGAGTTGGACTCGATGATCCTTGTGGGTCCCTTCCAACTCAGGATATTCTATGATTCTATGAAAAAAACTCTCAAAAGGATGCAATTAAAGCTACTAGAACTGGTTTTGGAAATGCATGCTCTTCCACTTCTGTTGTTCAAGGAAGGATTTCCTTGTGTTTCATTTGTATAGAAACTTTTGTGATAAGAACTGTAGTGCACAGTTAAAACAGCAGTCCACCTAGGCCAATAGTCTACCTGAAGCAATGTCATTTAGAAGGACTTTTTTATTCCATTAGGAGTTACAGAGGCCTCCAACATATTACAAAAACCTTGAGGGCTATTCTGTTTACTAGTTTGCCCTGAAACACAATCACTGTACATGTGGTTGGTGTATCCACCCTTCTTCTGGCAGCTTTAAGAGTGCAAGCTCCCTGTTGAGCGTATGGTGCAAGTTAGTAGGAGTATCACAGGTACTTGATACATGCTGTGTAAGTAGAATTTGCTCAGAAGTTTGTCAAATGGATAAGTTTCCACAAAACGTAATATTGTGGTTAATCAGTATTTGGAAATCTGACATCCACAACTCAGGTTGACAATTACCCAGATGAAAATCTACTTTCCAGTTAAATGATTTTCATAACCCGGTTGTAAAATCTACAGGGACAGGTTCCAGTTCCTAACTTCTTACACTTTCTTGGGTTTTCTGATTTTTTTGTTTTGATTTGTTTTGTTTTCCCTTTGCTTGATCTAGCATAAAGCCCTCAAAACTATGTAAACAACGCTTTAATGTTGCACACGAGAGTTTTTGTAATTTTTCAATGACAATACTGGTATGTCATGGTAGAATTTGATCACAAATGAACACAGATTAGACATCACTACCGCAGGTTGTCAGTTAGCTTTTCCTTTTACTGATGCCTGATTAGCACTTAAATTATTTCACACCATTAGTTGCCTAGGATTTAGTGATCATTAGTGGGTCTGAAAATGAATAAGATAAAAGGAAGCTTTGTTTTCAATTCAGGGGATGCTTTACTTTTTCCATGCAGGGTCATTTACCACTAAAAAGGTGTGTGGTGTTGATTAAAGTTTAGTTTTATGCACTGTTATATTCTGTTATATTAATGGCATTTTCAAGTTAGGCAGGGTATTCTTCACTTTCTCTTCCAAACGTTGTGCGTTTAGTGGTGTTGTGCATCCGTGTAAGTTGGATGTAGCTTGCTTTAGTGATACTGTTCACGTTCATTTCCATCATCAGCTGCATTTCAGTACTGTGCTCTGGGTATATTTATGCCTATGCAGAACATGTGTCAACATAAACCTGCACAAAATGGATGGTGCAGTTTCACACTGGCTTGTATTACTGGTACTACTGCCTCTGAGCTATGGTGTCCTGTTCCCTGTATGCTGTATGGGACTGGATAATTGTGAGGTTGGATACTACTGATGTGAGGGTTATACTTAACTGTAATTAATATTTAGGTCTTCAATGTCAGTATGAAAGTGTAATGATCCTGTAAAATGATAATTAATATGTTAGTTTTTAATGCAAAAGCATGATACAGAGGTTAAATTACTGAAGGATGTTGTGACAAAACCACAGATAAAGGTATCTTGTCTTAAGTCTTGAGTTGGTGGGTTAGTCCATTAGCTTCTATTGCCTCCTTACTCTTATATGAACTGTATGACTAGCATGGATTGTTTTTAACAGTTTTCATTTCTCTTGTTCTGAAAGTAACAACAAGCAAACAAACAAAAGAAAAATATGTGATTATTTGTTTCTTACAAGGCATCCAAAAAGAAAGGAAAACGTTGGGGTTTTTCTCCTGAATCTGTAATAGAAATCTTCTTGCTCTTTCCACTGCATAATGTTTCTAAAGAGAAAATCCAGACCTTGAAAGTTACAGGCTTTTCATTTATTCCTAGATGAAATATACTGACTGTTGTATTTGCTGTTAGTTGGTGGTATGATGGTGATGTAGAGGAGAGAGAGAGAGAATTTGTGATTTTTGTCACAGCAGTTTGATCCAAGGGCTATGAAACACTGCAACTGGAAAATTAGATAGGCATTTAAAACTTGCTCTAAGTAACAATCTATTTGTGTTAACTTTTTTTTTTTTAAAGGAAATTTAGGAAGTGATTGTTCAGTAATTGGAAGAAATTGAAGAATCTGATAACAAGTAAAGTCTACTGCAGGCTGCTTAGCTCATGATGTTTTGGTTCAGTGGCTCTAGTAATGTGCTACATTAAACAAAAAATACACCTTGCAGTTTATGATATTGCTGGCACTGTGAGAAGCAGTGGCACATAGGGACAGTTCACATGTAACAAAATATTAATTGACTTTTCTTTGTTGCTTGAAGAAAGGTTCCCTGAGATCCTGACTCTCTGATGATATTTTGGAGTTATGCAATAAAAGAAATGTTCCACATTCTTCATCTTCACCACCATCATACAAAAAAGACATACTTTTCAACTTCAACTGAGATAATCTGTTTGGTAGTCTTTAGTGTATAAACCCTGTAGGCACAGGAACCCTCTCTTATTGCTTCAGAGTACAATAGAATGTAAAGGTTAATTCAGATGTTGTTAAAACACAGAAGCATGCAATTTTACCGTATGATTGACATGTGCCTTGTTGAGAGGTTAACTCTTAAAAGTTCTTGAGTTGTACAGCAGCAACTAAAGCTAAGAGACTTTACTAAAGAACTCTGAATATTTTTAAATAATGAGTCATAGAATCATAGAATGGTTTGGGTAGGAAGGGACCTTAAAGAACATCTAGTTCCAACTGCCATGGGCAGGGACACCTTCCACTAGACCAGGTTGCTCAAAGCCCCATCCAACCCAGCCTTGAACACTGCCAGATGGGGCATCCACAGCCTCTCTGGGCAACCTGTTCCAGTGCCTCACCATCCTCACAGTGAAGGACTTCTTCCTTACATCTGATCTAAATCTACCCTCTTTCAGTTTAAAGCCATTATCCCTTGTCCTTTCACTACATGCCCTTGTAAAAAGTCCCTCTCCAGCCTTCTTGTAGGCCCCCTTTAGGTACTGGAAGGCTGCTATAAGTTCTCCCTGAAGCCTTCTTTTCTCTAGGCTGAACAACCCCAACTCTCTCAATCTGCCTTCATAGGAGAGGTGTTCCAGCCCTCTGATCATCTTCATGACCCTCCTCTGGACTTGGTCTAACAGGTCCATGTCCTTCTTATGTTGGGGGCCCTAGAGCTGGATGCAGTACTCCAGGTGGGGTCTCACAAGAGCGTAGTAGAGGGAGAGAATCACATCCCTCAAACTGCTGGTCACAATTCTTTTGATGCAACCCAGGATGCGGCTGGCTTTCTGGGCTTCAAGTGCACATTGCTGGGTCATGTTGAGCTTCTCATCAGCCAACACCCCCAAGTCCTTCTCCTCAGGGCTGCTCTCAAAATAAACATGAGAGTTTGTTGACATTGCATAGGTGGGTATATGGATGTAGATAGCTGATATTTGAATTGTACTTGGTTCTGGGTTTGAAACTCTGACAGAGTTCAATGTATAGAAAAAAACAAGACTCTTACTGGGCATTTCCAGGAGAAGTTACTGCAGTTCTCAGTGGAAGCGTTGTGATATTAGTGGAACAATCTCAAACTGGAACCACAGTGGTGATTAAATGTAACCATTCTCTTCTTGAAACAGAGCTTAAGAGAAACATCTTCCAACAAGTAAAGGTAGTGCACATATATAACAATTACTGTCCAACATGAAAAGGATATGTAATTTTGCCATTATGCCTTCACTTTTTCTTATCTGGGGTGATCATGAAACTATCCCAGAGCCATTAAAGTTGCCTGTTGGTGGTTCTAATTTCAAAGCTTTCAGAGCAGAATATGGTTGTCAACACACTTATCTCCACAGGCATAAAACATCTGCGATGAAAAAGAAGCCTGTGTATAAACTAGTCTTAAGATTGTCTTATTATGCACCACAGTACTGCTGCTAGGTTTCATATCCATAAAAACATAGTGCTATAATTAATTTTCTAGTTGCATAAAGATTTGATTTGATTTAAGAAGCTGCAAGTTGTCTGTGCTAAAGGTTAGGCACCTCTATTTAAAGACAATTTTCACTTCCTACTATTGCTTTGATCAGCATCATTATAAGAAAGAATTAGGAGCAAAAATACTATTGTAAAATGCATGTTTAATTGTGATATACACCATAGTATCTCTTTTGCAATTCCCTTTTAATTGCTGAACAAGGTGCTATAATTAAGTGTTGAACTTCAAACCCTTCATTTAGATTGTACTGTTTGTTAAAGGAAAGAGGTTATAGCACTACAGTGAGTGTGAGATTTTCCGCAGTCATGAACATTATTTTGACTTTAATGACAATTTTGAAGAAGCACTAAATTTTCTCTGTTTTTCTCTCTGGTGAAGACATGGAGAATTACTTTCATTTAACAGTGAATCCATCTCAGAGTAACCCTAATTTCTGCAGGCTAAACAAACAATGGAGGAAAAAGAGAACTCATATAGTAAGACATTTTGAAAGTCATAAGTAGAGGGCAGGTCTCAATTCCTTCCACTCAACCTTAGTCACTAAATCCAGGAGCTGCATATGGTAGTCTTGCTCTGTAAGCAAAGAGACAGGATCATTCAGAGGTGGCTGAGATTGCCTGAGATCTGAATCATTCTGTAGAAGTTTGCTTCTTTTTAATCCATACTGGAGGGGCACTAATTTTCCAACTAGGACTTCAGTCTATTGTGATTTGCCACAGAGCTGTGCCGATCCAACAGCAAGTAATTGCTGAATGATTCAATCCCTCTGGCTCTTCTCTGCACTGCTGGATAATCTTTCTTACCACTTTCCACCCGCTGACACTGGCAGTGGTTTGATTCTGAAGTGGTTTAGGGCACCAAATATTCAAGAAACTATTGACTATTTTATTATCTTTTGATGCCTTCTGTCTTTGAATGGCTTCAGTGCATAGTCAGATGAGCATCAAGGGCCTCTTCTGGCACTATCCAGTTGGTCAACAAGCCTAACATTTTCATAAAGCATTACTCTTAGATAAAAGGTGAAGAGGATGGCACAGGAACAAAATATTAGTTCGTACAAGGAGAATTTCAGGTTTGAAACATTTACATTTAAATATGCAGAAGCTAAGATAAATTAATATTGCATATCAAAGAACTACTGAGGTATGGGAAGAGATAACATTTTAATAACTAGGTCTTAGTGTCTCAGGTTAAAACTGACAGACATCATTCTCTGGTTATTCTTAATTCATATTTGTTCAGAATGTCTTTTGCAACTATAAAGATGAGAAAATGGCTTCTTACTTTTAGATGAAGATAAAACTGCGAACTCCAACTTGTCATTTTCATAAAGAAGTGCCAGTCAGTAGACTGACACAGGCAAATTAATGTGCCACCTAACTGAAACAAGAGTTTCACATAGGTCATGCAATTTGCTACATGTTCTGTCACTTCACTAAGTGAACTGGCAATCTATATTCAATGAAATTTTTTTTTTGTCTACCATGTCCTTAAATAACAAAGTCTGGAGTTACACATTTGCAACAAAGTTTACCATAAAACCCCTATTCTTGCAAATAATCAAGAATTACAGGAGCAGAGTACATACAGAAAACTGTCAATTTGATATGCTGTGTTGACATCTCTAACTCATATTTCCCCTGTGATTCCACTTTCAAGAACAACTTCCAAACAAATTTCAATTAAAAGGAATATAATTCAAACTTTCAATTACATTTAAAATTAAAGACACCCTTTGCAATATTCAGGTAAGTTAGGATAGTATATTTAAAAAGTACAGAGGCTTTTGACAGAAGATACCATAGAAGAACCAGAGGTGCTTTTCTGAGTTTATGAAAAGGTTGAAAATACTGCCTGTGTCACAAAGAACTCTTTAGTTTACAATATTTCCAGGCCAAATTTGTAAACTCATCACATTTGTATGGCTTGCATTGAGAAACTTTAATTGTAATAGAATTGAATCTCAGCCTTTGGTATTGATATTGGTCTTCTTCCCCACATCAAACTCATTAAAATATTGATAGATTTCTCAATTGCATTAGTGACTACAAAGCTTTAAAGTGAAAGGTAAGAGCTCACTGAATGTTATTTTACTCTGGAGAAGCTTCCTTTGTTATTATTTATTATTGGGTTTTGTTGTTAGGACTTCAAAAAATCATCAGGAAGAAATATTTTGCTGTTAGTGCATCAGACCAAGGCAAGTAATACTAATGCTTAAAAAAAAAAAAAAAAAAAGGCATTTGTACTTTAGAAAAGATGCTGCTTCTGACAGCATGTCTGAGTTCTTCAGTGTTAATGAACTATTGATGGTCTTATTATGTTACATCACCATGAAAAATCATAATAAAATCCACTTGGGGTCTGGTATCCAAAGATTGTTTTATTTTCTCCTGTGTTTACAATTAAAAGTTTCAGTCCACAGAGACATTTATAATACAGATTTATCAGAATAATCATGGCATAGTCCCTGCCATGATATACTCAGCAGAGGGGTGTTTGTGAGGATTGAAAGCTGACCAATTTTGCTTTTGAATATGGGCTATGAGAAGCCTGCTAAGGAATGTATAGTCTAAAATAACTAAAATCTTGTGCATAAAGGAAAGGTATTTAAATTAGGACAGACTATTCGTAGTAAACAGTATGTGTGAGGAGTATTGATTTTCACTATTGGAATTACTTTCAAAAGAATGCAAGGGATTTGTGGTCTTCTTTAATATCTCAAGTATTCTCAGGAAAATTTATCCGACACCTTTTGGCTTGAGAAGAGTTGGGCTGGTTTTGAAATTGAGAATGTAATTTAATAAAATGTCAAGATCTTTGAATCTCTCTCATGAGCTCTGCTCTGCTTAGTTGAACTACATAAATGATAGACCTGTGGCTTAAACCTTGGGGTGAAGGAGGAACAAGCCTTTAGTTGTGTTGAATTTTTCATTTTTAAAAGGGTTTCTGTTTTAAGAACAGCATCCCATTCCAACTGCACGTAGCTTCAAAAAGTTCATACAGTAGTCATTCCCACCTGACATTATTATACATATATCTTCCAGAATGAGAAACCGCAGTAATGATTGTTCCTCCCCACCAACTGTCTTTTGAACATCTTATCTCATTCCTGTTCCACTTTTGACCTCTGAAGGATTCTTCTATTTTATCTCCCCTCCCACATCACCTGTATAAAATGGTGACAGTTATTTTTATGAAAAACACAAACTGCATTGTCAGAAATGGATGATAATCTAGGAAATCAAAAGTTATTTTAATTAATCAGAAAGAAATATTTGCATCCAAGAATGCAGGAGTTGAGCCCCAAGTGACAGGAATTGAAACAATTTGTATACTTCTTAATTTTATTATTCCTCCAGCCTAGTTGTGAGACACTGGCTTGGGCAAAAATTCCGGACTACAGCAAGAGAAAACAGAATACTTGTGTGGGGTGTTGGTTTTTTCCCCATATATAAAAATATAATTATTTTGTGTATATTTATGTATGCCCTAAATGAAGTGCTTTAGCTGAAGTGATTGTAGCAAGAAGAGAAAAATTTCTTGACACAGTCACTGAACTCTGTTAACATGGTCCAAGACAAGTGTATATAGCTCACATTTAGGTCAATGGTTTTCACAGCTTACTTAATGAAAGAGTGTGAAACAGATGTCACAGATGTCAAAAGGATTAAAAACACTGGGGGCTTCCTTTCAGTCACGCTTGTAGGATGATATCTTTCTAAGATTTTCCTGGGAGACTGCAGAAGAGGTTGTTTGCTGAAGAAAGAATAAGTGTGGGAGAACAATCCAAATAGCTATAATGAAGAAATAAACTCTTTGCTATGGAATTCTTATCTTGAATTCTGCTTTACTAGCAAAACAATGTAATTTGTATCACTAGCTTCATAGCCTTTTTTCATGGATTATTAGATTAAAAAATGTAAGGGTGAATATTATTTTACTTTAGCATGAACTCTTGTATATTAGCAATCTCTTACCAAGTGAATCCTATTTCAAGCTCATGACATCTTGTGAATCAAAACCACATTTTTAGAAACATACCCTACATTTCTAAACCCAATAGGGAGGTGTTACCTAATAGGGAGGTGTGAGATACTGAAGACAGTTGTAATGGTTTATTACTGCACCACACTTATTCAGGAATACTACAATTTCCTAATGGACATTTCCTATTTCAGTGGCTGGCTCTAGGTTTAGCAAATAGTGAATTGGCAACATACACAGCAAAGTTTTCTACACAGCTCCTTCTAATGCATTCTCTTCATTCTCTCAGTGGTCTGCATCACTTTGCTAAGGCATATGCATTTTAGTAATTTCAAAATCTAATTACAGACTAAATTAGATTGTTTTATTACAGTCCCATCCTCCTCATCTCACTTACCAAAATCACCATGTCTTTGCTGCTGATATCTGAAATGCAGTTCCACTTTCTACAGGTGAGACCTGTATTTTTAGTTCCCAGATGTATGCCTTTTCATTTAAATGTATTGAAACACATGCATGAATGTGTCTTAGCCAAAGGAAATAATCTGCCTTTTTTAGTTACCACTCCAGCAATGTCTGCAAACTTTACATGTTTTGCCAGTGTTCCTGTTTTCTTTCACATTGTTAATAAGGTTTTCAGCAGACACAGTCAAAAGCAGCTTTCTATATATGACTACAGGTGGAAGTTCTGTTTATGGTTATTTCTTTAGATGTAACATGTAGCTAGAGTTTAAGATATTAAAATTCTATTTTGATTTGCACTCTGGCAATTGTTTGAATAAAAAGTCTGGCTTGTCTCTTCTACACCTTTAATAAGTTTTGTGATATCTGAATAGTGAAACAGATCTGCTGAAAATCCCCAAATCCTTATTCTAAGAGGTTGCAAAGCAATGTAAATTTCTGAAGAGCTCTGAACAGAAAGTACTGCCAAGAAAAGTTACAGACAGGAACAAAGAAAAGTTAATTTGCCACTTGTACTCTTAGTGCAGTAACTTCATTTCTTAATTTATTAAGTAAGCTCATTTTAAAATTGTAAAACTCAAATGTTTTGTGACAAAAGT
Organism: Haliaeetus leucocephalus; assembly: GCF_000737465.1. NCBI lineage: Eukaryota > Metazoa > Chordata > Aves > Accipitriformes > Accipitridae > Haliaeetus > Haliaeetus leucocephalus. Next base: position 486,267 of record NW_010973148.1, read on the forward strand.
GCCTATTATAAACAAAAAAAAATGGTTACTGTGCAACTTAAAATTCTTTAAACCACACTGCCTGGTGTAACTTTCTAAACTTAATCACTTTCACAAATAAAAATTGTTTAAGTAATAATTTCCAACAATCAATCCATGTGCTTCTGGAAAAAAACACTTTTTAGGATTGGACTGAAAATATTTCTCCAAATGACTTACAGCTGATGTGAGTGGACATTCACACAAACAGTCATTCAGTTAAACATCTGTGTACTTCTACTAGTTCGGCTAACACAAAACTATTTAGAGGTTCATTTTCCAGAAAAGAAGCCTTGTATTGGAAGGAGCTACGGGGCTTTTTTGTTTGGTTGTTTTTTTTCTCGCTGTTATTGGAGAGGAAGATCTATATTGACAATAAGAGGAAAAATTCTGAAGCTGAGCTTCTTCCTAGGGACAGTTCCCAAACTTAATCATTTTTACACATTTCCTGTAAGACATTTTTTTACATCCATATTGACAGTCTCTACAGCAAGGGACTGTGATTTTTGTTTGAATTTGCAGACAGCAAGGAATTTATTTGGAAGATTTCAGAAAAAAAAAATTTCATAAAAAAATTTCTAATGCAGCTCCCAGTGTTATCTGACAGTGACTGTAGATGCTGTCATCAGACAAAGGCACTCTACTTAAAAAATAATATTTTACTGAACTTCTGTAGGTTCTAACAGAGAGACTGATTGAAACTAACAAAAGCACCAGGTCATTTCCATGGAAAATTCTAAATGTAAACCTCTTAGAAAAAAAAAATCTAGTATGATTGCAAACCTCCCATAAGGTTCTGATAACTGAATTTGGTTTTGCATGCCTTTTATCCTTGTTATGGCTGTCACTGTTAATAAACCTGGCTGAATCTAGTAGATAATACTGTGACTGTACCATAATGCCTTACACATTTTCCAGGCTGGCACATTAAGCTAATAATGTTATACTTCATGCTCTCACACAATGGAGAGTTACCAAGAATTTTTTTGCGAAGCTCGCAGTTACCTAAAAGACTAACTGGATTACCTTTTGTTTGCTCGATTGGTTTGTCCATCTAAGTATTTACAACAGGAGATTCCTGCAGCTGCAGGCATGAGTTTACCGCTGTGTGAGAGAAAGAGAGAAGCTTGGGTAGCCAATTAAGAGATGCAGTGTAGTGATTGCTCCAGGCTGGAAAAATGTCAACATCAATTTCAGGTTCCTCACATTAAACCAATCAGCAATAGACTTTGTTTCAGCTTCTGCTCTCTTGCAGGTTTTTGGTTAAATTAAATTTTATAAACAGGTAAATTGAACTGAGCCCTTCACCATTTTGAAGAAGGTTTTCTGTTTGTACAGCTGAAGGTTAATAGGAAATGCAAATATCATATGCATACCAATTATTCTTTTAAAATGTTTCATCTTCTGCACCCCCCTTCAAGTACATTTCCTTCCACATAGAACTGCTTCACACTGAGTTCCCTAGAGTTTAGCCATTTGAAAATATATAGGCATCATGAATATAAATTTTATTAAATATTCCTGGTTTTTAAGTGATGCCCAAACAAGATGTGTTGTCCATTTTCATTTAGCTACAGCGATTTGATGGTTTCTTTAACTTAATCTTGTTTCAGAGCACTTCCCCTCCAATACAGAGAAGTAACACTTTCCAGCTCTTCTATTAAATTAATGGCTGCTGTAGTAAACCATCTGAGGAAGTGTCCTGCTCAGAAAGTGGCATAGACTTTCCCCTTCTCCCAATATGTATGTATAGGGTATAGATATGGGCTTCAAGGGTAACTTTCATTTTTTTCAGATGAATATTAACTCCCAAATGCATCTGTTTCAAATGCCTCATGTGCTTTTTTAGCCCTAATGGTGGTTTCCTGAGGAAGCTGTCAGATTCTGGTCCTTCCTAGCTCAGACTTCTCCCATGGTATCCCGCAAGTGTGACTCTAACTTCCCAGCACGACAAAGCTCAGGGGAAGATAGTACATTCTTCCCACAGTTGAGCCCTCAGATAAAATTTTTCTTCCCTACTAAAGAGACAAGCCTTTCAGGCTGATCTAAAGAATAAATCATTCTGATTAATCTGATCCAGCCATGCAGCAAGGCTGTTCTATCCTTGTAAAAAAAAAAGGAAAGACGACTTACCTGTTATATATTATGACAGTTTCAGGTCTCTGGACTATAATCATCACAACTGCTCTGATCAACCCATGGAAAGGTGTCCTCATGAGTTGTACCACTAGAATTATGAATGTGATTTATGAGTACTTTTGCATGCTATGGATGCGTCAGAGAAGTTGTCTGTATAAACATGGACAGCACCTTCCTCATCAGGTAGTCCTTAAAAACTGTCCAAACTTCCTGATGCTATTGCAGATATCATAGGGATAAAGAGCTTATTTGAAAAAGGCTGGTCATAGAGGACTTTGCTTTATACACTTCTTTGTCATGGACATTTAAAAGCAATTGATACAAAATTTGTTCTTCTACAATCATCTTTTTTTCCTGAAAACATTTTAGTACCTAGTCTTACCCTTTCATTCTTCCTACATCTTAGTTGTAGACCTTCTGGCTGGATACAGATATCCTCTGAAAACAGATGATTATGAGATCCTTCCAAAATCACAACTTTTAAAGATTTATTTAGTTTCTTCACTGAGATATGATCAAACATGCCATTTGATCACAAGATCATTTCTAGAAGAGACCCTGAAGACTAGACATGTATGTTCTTCAGCTCTTAAGGGTTGGACTAAAGATTATCCAAAATTTACGTCAGCAAAGTATTCTCAAATTGATGATCACCTAATTTGTGTATGAATATAGGTCACTTTCTCAGTTTGCTGCTGCTTCTCATGAAGTTTCTGGTGCTATGGCAGTCTGTAACAGCTTAATGCAAGCTTAATGCAAGCCTTTGTTACCATTGTTAGTGGTATCATGCTTTATCTTGTACAGTTGCTACCAAATTAAGTAACTAAATCCAACGAGATCACACATGTGCTTGAGAGAAAATGGCCTTTCATGACTGTTTTGTTTTCTTCCTTGCAATATGAAAGTAAATGAAAAAAATCCAATTAAAATGACATTTGTGATCAATGGTATGCTTTCACATAAAGCAATACACCTTCTGCACTCTAAGAAGCCTTGCCAGGTAGTTACCTGATTTTTTTCCAATACTCTGGAATGTGCAATCTGTCTCCTCCATTTGTATTTTAACATCTCGGTATGAATGCAATGCAAAGATTGCTCTCCTTTGGCTATCTTAACCATTTCTGAAGCCTAAAGATGTTGTATTGCTCCATGTGTATTAGCTGCTGTTTGCAATGACTGAATGCTTTGCCAATTGAAATTACCTTTCTACCAGCAGGATATATGAAGACTTAGAGATACTTATTGGAAAGAGAGTTACCTACTTCTGAATATAGCGAAGATATTCCATTAAAAGATACAGACATGCCTACTTCAGGAAGAAATTCTTGCGTCTTACTTTGTTTTTCTTTTTTGAGTTAAATACTTTTACAATTTCTTAAGAAAAAGAAAGTACAGGAGGCTTTAAAGAACTTTTCTCATCAGTTCAGGGTTATCTCATTCTGAGTTTCTTTTCTAGGGAAAGGAGCTATAAGCGTTCTAACTAGTCTGAGCTACCCAAGTTCATGACAAATGGAATAAGTAGAAATTCAGACCAAATTAAGATAATGAAACATTTTGTCATGAATATCTAACAGTACCTTGATTGGTCTGACAATAAGACCACCCCAACTGGAATGATGATTCTGAGTGTAAGCAGTATGAGATGCTTATGGATTAGTTAAGAAAAAGCAATCTTATTATATTACTCAGCTTCTGGGAATAAACAATTCAAAGGCTTTTAAGTTGAAGGCTGCATCTAGACTATTGTGTTTAAATATGATGTCCAGCAATAAATATTCTCCTTCAATATCTGACATTTTTTGTTGTCTTTGGTATACTTCATCAATGCATTGCACAACGCAGTCATCCTCTGTATAGAAAAAAAATTATGCTTTTTTGCTGTCTTGAGATTTGCTACATTTAAGATATCTTCTCAGTTCTGTTCTGAGAATAAATATTTCCTTTCGTTCTCTGTGTATCCTTGGGATATGCAGACTTCTTTGGCTCTGGGGCTCTTCAGGTAGGACATCTGATTTCTAGAATATTTAGTCTGTCTACTGAATCTAAAATAATTCACTTGCACAGAATGCCTTGTCATCCCTGATGACTTCTCTGTACCTTTTTAGGTAAAGGATTTTCTTTTTGAGATGGAGTAGCCAGAGCTGTGCATAATATTCAAGATGGGGACTCACCAGCTACTGTTAACATCACAAAGTTGTTTTCTGTTTTATTCTCAGTTCCTTTCCCAATGATTTTTCACGCTGTGTTGTTTCTTTGACTGCTGGGGAAAACTGAGCTGACACTTTGAGAGATAAGCAACTGTGGCTTTGAATTCTCTTTTATAAGTGGTATCTAATCTAGAGTCCATTGCTGTCTATAGGTACAGTGATGACTAACCAGGTTTTTAACGTTGACCCCTTTTCATGAAAAATAAGAACGCCCCCCCAAATAAAGTTTCTCTCCACACCATCAAATGATGTCTTACCTTACACAGAAACATACAATATGTTTTGTTTGCAATTTCTAAACTGAACTAATATTAAATATTGTTTATGCTTTTTCAAAGGTATAGAACATAAACTGCTGATCTTTAGTGCTTCAAAGTTTCACAATTTCATCTTACTTACATTCCCTGAATTATAACATGGCAATAGAAACATTGTGTATTCAACACTATTTTTTTAGTAATTTACAGAGAAGAAATATTAGGAATTCTTTTACCATTATCAATCAAAAAGAAATTAATTTACATTTTATAATTTAGTACAATTGCAGAGTGATGTCTGAAATAACTGCCTTCTTTGATCTGTTTAATTAAGACAACAGACAATTTCGGGAAATGGAAATGAACTGTATAAACTCGCTGCACAATGAAGAAGGGTATTTTTTCAAGCTGTACATACCTAAATATCTAGGAGTACTGAATCATTAGCCAATGCTGAGAAATATATTTGCAAAAAAGCCAACTTATAAGAACCTGTGGGAGGAGGAATTTCTGCACTATAGGAAATAACTTTTAACCAATGATTAACTCAGATCAGATGAATCTCGTAACCTCAGAAAATGTTTTGGCCAAAGCTGAAAAGCAGTCTTCACACAAAGAATAGTATGCATACAAGATTCAAGTGAGTTTAGACTGTCTTATTCCCTGCTATTAAATTAAAGGTAAGAGCTTGAATACTCAGGCAGAAAAGAAATATAAAGCACAAGTCTGTGAGAATGAACCTGATTAACTTACCCAATAGGATTTCAAAGAGAAGAACAATTGCAAAGCCACTTGTGCTATATTTTAAAGAAAATAAACAACCTTAGCTGCCTTGAAAGGAAAAGGAAAATGTCAGCCAGGAGAAGAACACTTGTGAACACAGACATGAAGTTCAGGGTTTGACAGGTAAATGAGTATTGCTGATAGGCAGTAGCAATGTGGACATTACTCCCATTGCACAGTTCGTAGAGGAAGTCAGGAACCTGTGGAGGGAGCTGAAGGTGAGCAATGCCTCTTGAATGTTCTCGCAAATACAAAGAGCAGAGCCCTCAGTTAAGTGGTAGAGGGGTAAGAGCCTGAATTTAACAAACGCAGGGTATCCATTACAGAATACTTGATGGTTCTAATGGATTTGTCTTGTCTCTAACAGCATTTTCCCATCTGATAGTTTAGTAAAGAAATTGAAAGGCTTTAATTAATCGGAAGGAGGAAGATTGGGGCCAGGGTAGTCATGGTTCTGTAACTTCAATATGCAAAATCTTCATGTTGTCATACTTGAAAAAAACCCAAACAAAACCAGACATGCAGATATTTAGTAATTCCTTATGTCAAAGGTAAAGAAAAAGCTGGAGATGCATGTGGGTTCAAAGAAATATGTCATGTTTGATATAACTGAATTGTGGCAGAATTTTTCTTACAGATAGTAGATTTGCTAGTTACAGCTGGTATACTTTTGGGATATAACAGGAAAGAGGGAAGTGTATATTTACATTAAAGATTTCATTACTTCACAGATGATTAAGGATCACGAAAACATAAAAATTAAACATGTAACTTTTAAAACAGTTAGTGCTAAAGTTCTCTGAGAAATGCTGGTATCTAAAGATAAACTGCTCCTTAAGAATCTGTCCACCCATGCTGTATATAATAATTCTGTATATGCTATTCTACATGAGTTACTGAAGGTATTGTATTTCTTTACAGGTATAAAAGGAATAATTTCTTACAGTAAGTCTTGCATTCAGCAAGGCCAATTCAGTAGTGAACTACATTTTGGCAGGCATCAAAGTGTTAACCACCAATATAAATTTTGCAGTTGCTTAGTTCAAATTGATTAGGATCTTGATCCATATACTTGATGTAAATATATCATGGTGGTTGATAACTGTGTATGCATTTAGACATATGTAGACTGATTATTTAATTCTAACTGTTTTAACAGGGTGCTATAAAATATGAGTTTTCCATATTCTATACCACAAAATTACCAGTTAGATTAGACCAACTGAACTTAGGCTAAATAAGTTATAAGATCAGAAGATATTGAAGGTATGAGACAGATATTAACTTGGGCCTCCCAAGGGGCCAAAATTTAGCAGGAACAGCTTGAGTGCTAAGTAGCAGATCAATTTAGCATTTGCTTTGTTTAGATTGAAATAAGATTATCATATCTCACTATTTTATATAAATAAGATGTAGTCCTAGGATTAAAAAAGAAGTTGCCAAAATTCTGACTGAATTCCTCTGTACTTAAAATTATACTTGCATTGAGGCTTCCCTCTGCAGATCTCAAAATCCTCCTTAAAAGACAATAAAATGTCTGATCCAGTAAACAATTTTTCTATAAATCTTTAAAATGATCTGTACTTTTGACTTTTGCTTATCTACTTTTCCTCTCTTAAACTTGTTCTTTCTTTTCTTCTGTTTGTCCACATTTTGTATCGCTGTACCAAATGACTTTGCCATGTCATATCCATATTTCTTTAGTCTTTATTTGCTCACCATGCTATGTGATGAAGTTGTTGAACAACACTCTTTTCATCTGTTACTGTGAAAGTCTTTCCCTTTATAAAGAAATCTCTTGAGCTCTAGTGTTTGCAGGGTCATGGTCAACAGAAATGGAGGTCTGTAAGAATCTGATGCTGAGGCACCAGATAAGATTACCATATGTGCATATTGTTTATGTTTGTGAACATATTTTATATATACATACATATTTAAATATACAGACAATCTAACTTTTGTGTATATATGCTTTACAGGACAAATAGTGCTGATATGCTTGACTGGGAATAATTACAATGAAAAATTATTTAATAAAAATGATATGTCAAAACTCATGGATTTATAAATTATGTGTGTAAAATGTACATAATTGTTTGGGGAAACAGTTAACAAAGCTAAGAATTTTAAATATGTATTAAGAACAAGAAAAATCACAGGTCATGTATTCATTGTTAGATACTGGAAGCATTTCAGAAAACTGATAAATGCTTCTATATTGCATCTGAATCAAACACAGGCATGTACAGATTCTATATGATGCTGTAGCAAGAAAGTAAGAGACATCACGGCTAAAATTACACATTCACAAACTAACTTGTCCATATAATGTATGCTAAAGAATCTTAAAAAAGCATCTGAGAATTCTCTGAACCACTAATGTGAGTTATTAACACAGTGTGGAAATCTTAGGAAATACTAAAGAGTAAGGCACAGGGGATGACCCTGGGAATTATATACCAGCTGGAACATCACATTTGTCCTTAAAATATACTAACTGCCTTGTGTTTTAAGTAGAGTAACAGATTTTTTACTTTTGCAGCATTGCATTTCAATTAGCCATTGGAACAAGTTGCCCAGACTCTGTGGAAGCCATCCTTGGAGGCTTTCATGACTTGACTTGGCAAAGATCTAAGCAACTGGTCTGAATTCAGCACTGACCATGTTTTAAGCAGAAGGTTAGTCTCAGTGTCTAGCTTGAGGATTGCTCACCCTTCCTTTATAGTTTCTTGCTATTTTGTAGGCTGTGCTGGGGCAGAAGGACATTTGGCAAGGTACATTTCTGGTGAGGAATGACTCATCTTACGTCAGGTTTAGATGAAATTTGGATAAAAGCATTTATTCACAATATTGAAAACCAACACAGCTAAAACCGTGACACTGATAAAGAAACATAAAACGAATGCTTAACCTGTTCACATGAATGCTTTGAGTTTGTACTAAATGAGTACATAAGTGAAACAGGAGATGGGTGTATACAGTATCTATCTCTTACAGTAACAGTGCTAATCATTGTGGAGCTCTACTTTAATCTTAAAATCAGAAAGCTCTCCTGCTTAATTTTCTAAAAGACCTATTGAAATCTTTCTTAATGCATGCCTCTTTGGGCTCCTGCGCCCTTTTTCTCCCTACACTACACCTGAGATTTGGTACTGCGTGGAAGAGCTAGATGTAGCCCATCTTGCCTTTGAATCCCTCCAGGAAGATTTTAATCTTCTACCCCAGGTTTAGTTTAACACTTTGATATCCAAGACGTCTTCTGGTTATTCATCTTTACTTGTATGGCTCAAATGCCTCTTTGTGTCATCACATACTTAACTACAAAAATATCTCTCCTTATCTCAGTGGGGTGTAAACCACTCTCTTCCTTCCCCTATTGCTGATGGAAAAGTTGTGCGTGCATGTGTGTATGTTTTTCAAGGTGAACTCTTTCAGCACATTCTCTCTGAATCATCCTGCTCTTTAACAGTCATACTTAATTCCATCATCTTGATAGAACAAATGGACTGATTTAGATGAGGCATGATCATCACATTTGTACACCTTCAGATAAAAAGGGGGTTTGTGTGACTGAGCTTCAGCATCTCTTTCTGAGATACTGTACAGCAGGAAATCAGATTAGATTGTTTCCTTGTGCGCATCAGGTTTTAGGTATAAGAAACTTATCTCTTGCAGATAGTGTTTTGTGTGCCTGTGCACAGATACCATTCACATTCTGGGAAGTGTCTTCAGAGGGCCGTAACCATAACTTGTTTTGCTATTTGGATTGCTCATGCAATGCAGTCTCTCATTTGCATGTAAAAGTTATATAGCAACATCTCTTTATGCATTGTTATCATTACTGGACTGCTTTGGTTTGGAGCATGACAAATAGAACGAGTTTGCTTAGACTTGAGCCAATGGTTTGGTAAAAGACATTGTCTAAATCCCCATTAAGAAGAATAAGTGAACACCATAAGGAAGTGTAAGTGTTCAAGGCAGTGAGATAAATCTTCTACTTTTCCTCAGTAACAAAAATATATTTGCTACAATTCTCCATTAACTCAAGGCAGAGATGATATTGGCTTATTAATACACACTGGGAATTCATGCAGATGACAGTTTTTCTTTTTACGTTAAAAATGTTTTCTTTAATTTCAGTAGCACTTGCTGTGCCAAAAGGATTAGATTTTTAAGATATGCATATCTGTAAATCTTATATATTATTTATGCTGTTATTATCATAAAATCTGGTTTGGTATGAATGTATATTCAGTTAAAATATCTTTATTTTCATCTCAAAGCAGAGTTATGTAAGTTTAATTGCATTCATGTTGTCTTTGGTAAGATCAATAGCAGTCTTAATTTACTAACAGAAAACATTAAAAGAATTTCCATGAATATTAAGTAACACAAATCAATATGAATTTGTAATTAATTACTTGTTCTAGACAAAAGTAACCATGGCTTTAATTTCTTGACATGTCTTTCAAGTTCATGAGAATGGAATAGTTCTGTTGTGTTTATATTATTGTTTATACATAATGCTAGTTATAGGGGGAGGGCTACCAAAACCCATCCCCTACCAGAAATCTTGTATTTTTATCTGCTTAAGGATATGAGACAGAATTAGTTAAATAAAATTATACCCCTCCTTTCCCTCTATCAGTGAGAGATAATTCACATAAATAATAGAAAATGACAGAGGGAATTAACGTAGTTCAAGAATTTTGTTTGTAGGAAATAATTTTCTGGAGGAAACTATTGTACAGTTGGTCTATATACAGGAGGCGATAAAGGTAGTGTTTATCGTATTTTCTCAGTTTCCATCTAAATAGAAGTTAGTATTGAATCTTGCCTCAAACTAAGAGCTTTTCAGGAAAGGAGTCATTACACAGATTCCAATCAGTCATCCCATTGTAAATCTGGATTGCCTCTATTGAACTCACCAGCGTAACTCTGGAATTACTGCAGTGTAATTTGGCACATGCAGTATAATAAGATAAACACCCCAGTGGCGTGACACAAAATATATATATATGCATATAAAAATCATAATTCTTTCTGCAATGCATTTAGCAGGTCTGTGTAAAGTTCTCTGCAAAGGAGTGTGTCAGAGGAGCAGGTTAAATGATATGCTGAATGTTCCAAGCTACAACTGCAGGAGCTGATTTTTCTGCAGCTGGTATCTGCTCACTGCACAGTAGGCAGGAGTATAGACAGTCTGAGAATCACTTCAGGAACTGCAGGGTATAATGGAAAAGATCCTCCTGTGCAAACATTCTGTAAATCATTTAAAATGGTTTAATTAGGTAAAATCACCCAAAAGGTGCTCTTTAATTTTTTTCATAAATCTCTTTCTGAACATGAAATATTTGTTTTTACTACCACTGAAGCTGAAAAAATACTGAGATAAAACCCAAAGATTTCATAGATTACATTTGTCTTTCAAGAAATGAACTTTTCCTCATTGATTCTTCTGTGTGTATATTCAAAATATATATAGTTGTGTGATAGGATATAAAATGATTCACATGAGTTAGGATGGTTGCAATTCACAGGAGAGGCAAAATGGCAAATGATTTATACAGCTTACCCTTGGATTGTGCTTCTATAAAGCTTTTCATAGCACATCACATCCAACTTCAGTGTATGAATGTCATGACTCAAAAAATCATATAGTTATAATAGTTTCTCTAAGTAAAAAGGTAAAAAGGTCCATTAACCCAGGTGCTCTAGTTCCTGTTAATCACTTTTGTAAATGAAATAAAGCTAAATGAAAAGCAACCTCAATTCAGAGCTTAAGATAGGCCTTACAAATGTAAAGGTGACACCCAAGAAATTTATGAGGTTTTGTAAACACAATTTATTTTAGAAAACTATTATGGGCTCTTCATGTCTGGGAGAGGTCACTGACAAGAGAGACAAAAAGACTCTCTTCCTTATGCAATTTGCCAGGACAGTATTTCCTCCTAGCTTTGGGAATCTTGCCTTGAAATCGAGGGAGAAAAGATACCGTATATGTATGTACATGAACATTCTGGGAAAAAAAATGCCCAGCTCTGATGAAATTAACTCTATTTACAGTGATATAAAGGTTTTTACTAATTCTCTAACTATAAAAATACATGAACCCCACTAGCCAAACTAAACCCACTCCACCAATAATAAATAAATTCTAGAACATTTACAAACCATTAAATATTAAAAACCATTCTCATAGTCTTGAAATCTGCTGTTCATTACCTCCTGCCCCTGTGCCAAATGCAAATATGCCCAATGTTCACTGGCTAGTTGCCAGTATCCCAAACAACTACCCACTTGTTAAATTATATGTGGCATTTTGAAACACAGCCTTGTCTCTCCAGTCTGCTTCTAGGAATCTGTCCAATAAAATATGTATTAAATAAGAAAATATTGTATATTGTGTTCTAAACACAGTGCTCTTCATAACAGCGGAGGGAATATAAATGAAAGAAGTGGAAAAAAATAAGCTGCTGTGCTGTTCATGAAGCTGGTGGTACATTCCAAGTGAGGGAGAAATAAGCAGCACCTTATTTCATGAGCTTTGTTTAAAAGGAAAGATGTCTATTCATTCGATTTACAGTGCATTTTTCCATCCTCATTTGCACACATATCACTCTCCTATCTTCAGTAAATACTTTATATAAGCATTTAGGGATAAAATCTATGTTTATTACAAGGGTATAGGGCTTTGCCTTTAGTTAATATTTACATCAAACAGTGTACTGATTAACAGAAACTGATGGAATCAGCTCTTGCATTTTGAAGAGTTTTATTTTTTGGGGGAAAAAAAAAATTATATACTAAGATTTCTGATACCCCTGACTAGTTTCCCAGTTTCCTCCTATTTGCAATTATTGAAATTTCAATGGTAAGAGACAGAATGTATAATTTTAAAAAAGTTTTAGGGTAGGGTTTTTTTCCCCACACTGGGAATAATTAAGATTTTGGGGCTGCTTAACAGTTTAAGACATTATGAGTAAACTACTTTTTTAATTTACATCACACTTTTGAGCAAAATGTGATATTTTCAATAACTCAAATAGATCAAGAGTAATTGGTTTGCTCAAGCATTCTGTCTCTGATCATCATGATGGCCTAGAAAAACAAGCTAATGAGAGAGACAAAAACCTTCACTCCAGTCACTGACAGATGTTGGAGAAGTTTGCATCTGAACTTTTTGGATCATGCTGCTTTTTCCTTAATGAGCTTAAGCTTTGTTAGCCTATCTGTAGTAAAATAGAAGGATCTTTAAATGCATTGCATGCATACCAAGGCTGTGGAAAAACTTCGCAGCTCCTGAAGTTAAATGCAATGTGATTGAGGCATCATTAGAAATAAAAAGTTGGAAGTTAAATTAGTTATTGAACTACCTGCAGGCTGATACCATCTATTTAATTGTGACTGGACAGTAAGACTGACAATCACATAAATCCTCATATCACACCAGAACTAGTTCAATATCTCAACCATATAGATGCTGTTGTCCTTGAAAACACCGTTAAGACTGGTTTGGGTGGGGAGAGCTTTTTTTTTCTCTTTCCTTCTTTTTTTCTGAATGACACATAATCTCAGCTGCAGAAAGATGGTTGTACCGGCTTTGAAGTATAAAGGGTGCATGCGTCCCATGTCAGGCGATCACAAGAAAATTTGTGTCTTATAGTCATGATGGTCCAGGTGGTCCATGTAAACATGTTACTAAGCTGTCTCATGAATATACACACACAGTCCCACAGTGAACCAACAACTTGCAAGTTAAAAATTTTGCTGGCTTTGCTTCCTTGTTTTGTGTGATTGCATTGTTGATATATTTTCCTTTTCCTTTATTTTTTTCAATGGCATGGTTATACAAACAAGATAGAGGATAACTTAAAACTGGCCTAAGACTTGCCCCAGTCCACACCTGTATCCTAAGACAACAGTGACGTGGCTTATCCCTGTTCCACTCATAATGCTGAGAAGACGACCCTGCACATGGGCAATAGCACAGTGAATAGTTAATGATGTACTGCAAATCCACTTCATAGCTTGTCACTTCAGACTTGTTCATGTTAGTAAACTTGGGATAATGTTGAAACTGGTAAGACAGTATGGTTTAATAATGCATTCCAAATTAGTTGTTGGCCATGTTTCCTATGACAGATTCAATGGCTCAGTTGCAGGCACTTTTAATAATGCATTCCAACACAGTTCCCAGCCATGTTTTCTGTCACAGATACAATGGTTTAATTACAGTCACTTTTTTTAAGCAACATTTTGTCTACATATTGCAGTCTGTGTACAGTAAAGGAGAGGGTAGTATCCTACTCTTCATCTTCAGGAAAAGAAAGCCCACTCACTGCATAAGTTCATGGATAATACAGGAGTTACTACCATGTCTTTCTCAAGCAGCTGCATTTTCATACTGCTTTATATCAGTTGGTTACAGATTTTCTTATACTTCTTTAAAAGATACTGATAAACATAAGCTTCCTTAACATGCAGAACCAAGACAAACATCTTTCTGAAAATGCTGTGTCATGATGTGCTATTTCTTGCTGAAAGCAATTTTTGAATTACAATGAATGATACTTGGGAGATAGCTTTATTACTGTGTGGAAGTTGTTTTATTTCAAATAAATTCCTTTGTGACAAAACAAACATATTTCAAGATCTTTCACCAGATAAAAGACTATGTCTGGAAGCTAGCTCAGACAGATTCCAACCAGGAACCATCACAAATTACTACCATGACCACTGGGATATAGTGAAATGAATCTCTGGCTTCAAATAGAAATTCTAACTTTTTCACATGTAAGTTTTCGTGGAACACGGCTATCTGAAAAAAAGAAAAAATTGGCTTTGACAAGTCTGATGTTTTACTACTATTTTAATCCATATAATTCTCAAGAGAAGTACAGATAGTTCTGACTGGTTGAAAAATTGGGCAGGCAAACTAAAGAATATCAAGTATAAAGCATAATATTTTTGCTAGTGACCAATGGAGCGTGAGCTGGTGATTTTCTGCAAACAGCTGTGCTTGTAAAGAGACACACCATCATGGAGCTCTCTCTTCATCCTCTTCTTTGTTGAAAGGAGAACCCAAGGGAAGGCAGGGAAGAGTGTCCCCCTTTTCTGTGCCTTTCTGTACTCTAGTGACTGCTGTCTGCCATAACAGCATAAGTAAGATTTTAGTGAAAGAATATGCATGTAGTTAGCTGCTGCTCAGAGAAACATGTTCATTTTAAGTGACATTATTACAACAAAATAGTCTAGCTATATGACAACCTGAAGCTCCACACTCAGATTTTCCTTGTTCTTAGCAGAGGTTGAATGTCATGAGTTGAACGTTTTTGCTGTCTAAGCTAGCATTCAGTTCATTCAAACTTCAAACAGCTCCATGTAGATGATACTCTGGATATAACCATAACAGGACAATGAACTTGCACAAATTTACAGATCAGCCAAGTCAAAGATCAAGTAGAGATAAGAATTTGGAGAGTTGTGAAGTCTTGTGAATGGTAGTTAGAAATATTAGTATCTAGAATTTTTTTCTTAAAAAACCTTTTCTATAAGCTTCTATTTTTTAATTGTTCATTTTTTGTATCAGTAATTTACTGAACAAGCAAGATTAAATAGAAACAAGAGTAGAATTTTCATAGCTTCATTTTAGGATACAGTTTGTGTTTGACAAACTGTGTATGTGTATGTGAGTGTGTGGTGAAAGGGACAAATTAAAAATGCTAATATTCCAACTATAACTCACATATTCTTTCCTTTCTCCTCATTAAGTATATAAATAAAAATTGTTCCGTTCCAGTTCCAGTACAGAGTAGGTATTTTTAATGATAAATTAATTAATTTATGAAAAATAACGTAAAAGGGAGATTTATCTTCATAAAATGGTGTTATTTCACTCATCTTTTTTTTTTTTTCCCTGAAATGTTGTAAAAATTCATGGTTGCTGAATGTCATAAGTGAAATTATTTTTTTCTGACAAGTTTTGTATGTGTCATTTAAACTACAGCACTAAATAATTACATTAGCTTATTTGCTACATGCGGTGTAAAGTATGAGTAAAAAGAAACACAGTGACAAATCCTCGTTTGGGTGGTGTTTTCTTTTTTCTTATTGACGAGCTTTTTTTCCATTGGGCATCTTCTTTTCCCTGATAAAATAATATCCGGTTTAATGAATGCTTGGTCTCTCTCTGCTAAAAATCTGCATTTTTGGGCCTGATCCAAAAAGTAGTGAAATCAATTAAAATCTTTCCATTTGTTTCAGAGGGCTTTGAGTCAAGCTTTTAGCTAAGCAGCTGTTTAGTACTTCTAAGCAGTATAAATCGCTCTTTTGGATGATATGCATTTTTCTGTACTCTACAGCTACTCTATGAAAATTTTGAGTTTAATAACAACATGTCTCTTTACAGGTGACATTCTCCAATTTCATCATGCGTACCTGGTCTGAATATAACTTCTAATGGGGATAATTGTTAAATGTGATAACTAATGTGACTGAAGTGAAAAACAAGGCTGTCAAACCAGAAATGCTAAATAATACTGTTTCCAGGAAGCAACTAACACTGGTGACATTGTCATCTATTCCTGTAAAAAGCTATGATGAAAATGAAATCTCTCAAATACAAATTCAGATGATTCATGTCAAATGCAGCCTTTAAAATACTGTCAGGATAAATGAAAAATGTAATGTCATTTGCAGCCAACTCCACATAGTTCTGCCATTAGAAACACAGTTGAGGTTATAAATAGCTATTTTTACACAAAGCCAATACTATATGTGAAACAGACAATTTAAGTTTTCTCCCATCAAAAATAGTCCTTACATACAGTACATCAGGCAGAAATTTTAAAATGTGACAGGAATACACTTGAAAGTGTAACAATACCTCCATTCTTGAAAAGGTATTGTAGCAGGAGAAGATTGTGTTATCATGTTGCTAATAACACTATTGTTCTTAAAATGATGTGCTATCCTGCGTGATCCTAAATGAGACAGACTATTGGTCTAATGCTCCATGGGGTAATAGTATATAGTAGTACATTGGCTAGCACAAAAGTTTTGTCACATTACCATAGTACTACTCTCCAGAAATGGGGGAATGGTTGAGTCATAGATGGTACATATGGCCTCATTCTGCTGTAGTTCGGTACAGACACTGTATTTCTTTCCTTCTGCTCTTGAATGTGGGTTGCTTTTCTCTTCCCATGCCCCATTTCTTTACTATCTTCTCCAAACTTCTGGCATGAAATTGTATAGCTCTTAGAAAATACACTGCCTATATTGCAAGTTTTAGTCTTGTTCCTGATCAAAATACTTCAGACATTATATACTGTGCTGAGTATTAATCTCTTGCACCCACTGAAATAAAATACTGTCATATTCTTAACCAATGTTTGCAATTAAGAGGGCATGCAGAACATTGTTATGTCCAGCACATTAAGGTCTGGGAAATAAACTTTTCCCTTAATTGCCTAATAGAGTTAAATAGTCATTTTCTGTTAAAAATCAATGACCAATGTAATTTTAACTTATAAGGGTGCTTCTGAGATTCTGAAAGACCTTGCATGACCTCCATGCTTGTTTTTAACCTACTCAGTGGGAAATAATTTAATTCAGCTGATTTTTGTTGTTGTTTTACAATTACTGGATGTTAGTAAAATGACTATTTAAGCCCATCCTGCAAAAGACAGTTGAATTGTCAGTTTGGCTTACAGCTAGGATAAGTTTCCCGTCTCTATCTTATACCCTGAATGCAGAATCGCACACGGGATCAGAGCATGGCTGAGGTTGGAGGCACCTCTCAAGATCTTCTAGTCTAACTCTATGCTCAGAGCCGGGTCAGATAGGGAAGGTTGCTCAGGGCTGTGTCCAGTCAAGTTTTGACTGTCAGTAAGGATGGAGGTGCCACATCTCTGGGCAGCCTGTTCCGGTGCTGTCCCATATTAGAAAAGTGTTTTCTTACACTCAGAGAGAATTTCCTGTGTTTTGGGTTGTGCCCATTGCCACTTGTCCTGTTGCTGATGAGAAGGGCCTGACTCTGTCTTCCTTACTCTCCCAATGGGGTATTTACACACATGGATAAGATCCTCCTGAGCCTTCTCTTCTCCATGCTGAGCAGTCCCAGCTTTCTCAGCCTCTCCTTATATGCCAGATGCTCCAGTTCCTTAGTCATCAACACACTACAGGAAGGGCTGTTTCTTATGGTTTTTCTATATAGTGTCGCCATAAATGTCGGCATGCAAATGAGAAAGTGTTGGTCAATGAAACAGTATTTCAGCAATGTCAGAAGCAGTCCTGGCATGGCAGAAGTATCACTTTAAGTCTATTGTTCAAAAATAACATATTTCCAGACCCATATTAATTCCTGTATGACCTACTTTCAGCAGCAGTTCTTATTTCAGCAACAGAAGATTCGGATCTGTGAGTTGCTTGTACTGCAACTTAGTTAAGTGCCAGCTTCTCATAATCACATGGAACACAAGCAGCAAAATTAAATGTGATTGTTGTAGTATTCTAGTGTATTCATATCAACACACATTTTTTCTTCTTGTCCATAGCTAAGACTTTGCCCTTTCTGAGTCACTAGGAAAACTGAACCTGATAAACATAATTATTGAAATATTCCCTAACAAAAAAGGAGAAAGTGGAGTGGAAATCTGTGGCCATGAAAAAGTTGAAAATAACTGAAATCTCAAGAACTGCAGCCTGTGTAACATGGATTGGGAAGCACTCACAATAACAAATTTGGTTTTGGTTAGATGAAAATGACTGACTCATTTGGTGGCACTTTTCAAACTCAGCTTTGTGAGGGCTTTTTGGTTTTGATTTTCTGTTCTGTTCCCTGTTTGTTATAACAAGGTAAAAGAACTAAGGGCAGATGGGAACCCTGTAGAAACTGGATAAATGGTTTCTGAAAGTATTCTTCCATCTGTTTCTATTTTCTTCTATACAGTGACTTTGTTCACTCTCTTTAAAGGGTAGCCAAATAAGAAGGAACAAATTTTTGGATCTGTTCTTAGGAGGAGATTTTTTTTTTTCTTTGGTCCAAATCCAAAATCTGCAGATCCCTTCCTCAACAGCTGCAAGAAATGACATAATTTGAGCATCAGTATTTTCACTTTTTAAAAATAAAAAATCTTTTCTGAAATCTTGTCTATTACTTCTTTCCTACAATGATAAAATATATATTGAGAAAAATAATTGATCATGCTGCTGAAACATATTGTACTTATAGAAGGCACATGGAGCACATTTGTCCTATGAACGTTTTTCTTGAACTTTTGTTTTCATGCCGTGTAGATGGATATGGCTGCTGATACTTCTTATACTTCTAATATTAATTAAAATTTGCTAAAATGGCTAAACAACTTACCATACGACTTCAGTACAGATTGTAGGAAAGTGCAACAGTACATTGTAGTTTGCATATACAGAGACTAATTACTCAACAGTTTCCTAATAGTAGTAAAGACAGTAACTGTTATAATGGTTTAAAACTACACTCCTCTTGTATTTAATGGAAATTTCCAAAATGAAGCTAAAAAAATCCATTAAATAAATCAGAAATTTGTTCTTCAGAGCCTTTGGGTACTTCTGGAAAGATTCTCTTACTATAGATTGCTTTCTTAAATTAACATTAGCTCAAACATGTTACATGAAATGATCCAATACTATCAGATGAAAAAAAATAGGTAACTTTTCAATTTCTTACTGCTGTGACTTCATAGTGTGTGTATATATATATATGGTATTATGTCTCTTTCTGGTATTATGAACAGGTGCTATTCTGTTCTCACAACTTTGTCAGTATGTAGAGAAAAACCTGATTTATATGAACAATCAAGCACTGCAAATGCGAATGTTGGGGATTTTTTTCAATGCAACTGATGTATTTGATGCTATTTTAAAGGCTGAGTGCATAGGACAGTCTAAAAAGTTAGAATCCATTATACTTAATGAAGCCTGTGAATTTATAGGTTTTCTGTAAAGTCAGTCAGGGGCAGTGAAGGTAATACAATATAATATCTTAACAAATATTCTAGATTGACCCCTTTTTGTGGCTTAATGTGATATGTAGCAGTACAATCTAAGATTAAGAATACTAAAAAAACCCAAAAGCTTTTAAATAAAAGGTGGGAAAAGTCTCTGAAAATTCAACATATTCTGTTAGAAGAGCAAGAGACATTATTTTTTTCTGTAAAAGTACATCATCTGGCACAGTGTATGATTATGTGGGCCATTTTACCCTTTCATTATGAGAATATTTAAATGTACCATGTCCTTTAATACACAGAAGTCAACATCTGTATTTTGTAAGGGAGTAGTTACTGAACACTAGAGTTATAATGGCATAACCTTGGTGTAGCATTGAGGGATGTTAAGTTACACACAGACTTACTGAGTTATTCTTTGTTTAGATAGTGTTATGGTAGGTTAGAAAAACTGTAAATATGACTATTAAACAGAATTTTTTTTAAATAAACATATTATCAGAAACTGGTGTATTGGGTTTGCATGGCAAGGTTTTGGTAGCAGGGGGGTTGCAGGGGTGGCTTCTGTGAGAAGCTGCTAGAAGCTTCCCCTGTGTCCAACAGAGCCAGTGCCAGCCGGCTCCAAGCCAGATCCGCCACTGGCCAAGGCCGAGCCCATCAGCGACGGTGGTAGCGCCTCTGGGAGAATGGATTTAAGAAGAGGGGGAAAAGTGGTGCAATGGCAACTGCAGCTGGAGAGAGGAGTGAGAATATGTGAGAAAAACAACTCTGCAGACCCCAAGGTCAGCGAAGAAGGAGGGGAGGAGATGCTCCAGGTGCTGGAGCAGAGATTCCCCTGCAGCCCGTGGGGAAGACCACGGTGAGGCAGGCTGTCCCTCTGCAGCCTAGGGAGGTCCACAGGGGAGCAGATCTCCACCTGCAGCCTGGGAAGGACCCCACACCGGAGCAGGTAGATGCCCGAAGGAGGCTGTGACCCCGTGGGAAGTCCCTGCTGGAGCAGGCTCCTGGCAGGACCTGTGGCCCCATAAAGAAAGAGGAGCCCACGTTGGACCAGGTTTGCTGGCAGCACTTGTGACCCTGCAGGGGACCCACGCTGGAGCAGGCTGTGCCTGAAGGACTGCAGCCTGTGGAAAGGATCCATGCTGGAGCAGTTCGTGAAGAACATTGGAGAAGCTCACGGAGGACTGTCTCCCGTGGGTGGAACCCCACACTGGAGCAAGGGAAGAGATGAGGAGGAAGGAGCAGCAGAGACAACGTGTGACGACCTGACCCCAACCCCTATTCCTCATCCCCCGGCGCCACTGTGGGGAGGAGGTAGAGAAGCAAAGAGTGAAGTTGAACCTGGAAAGACGGGAGGGTGAGGGGAAGGTGTTTTAATATTTGGTTTTATTTCTCATTATCATGGAACAAAGACCACCCTCAGCCAAAATTTGCCTTTTGTATTGCTACATAGAATGCAATAATTAGTCTTTCTGCCTTCATTGTGGAGCTCCATCATAGTGAAGTTAATTCACATGCAGCATGATAGCTATACTACCTTAAATGATAATTAAGACATCATAATAAGAGTTGAGTGGGATTTCAGTACATACTGGAATTGGTGCAGTTCCTGGTCTGCATATACAATTTCATCTTCTGAATTCTGTCTGTCCTGGTTTTGTCAAAAGGTGCCTTTAGTAATGAGGCCTTTACATTCTGGATGTAGTGAAAATGTGGGTGTGATTAGAGCGCCAAGTGTTATATACATGTCCATTGTCCGTATATATACGTATGTATGTAGATAATACAACATCTATTCTGAACACCAGTTCACAAATTTGACACCTGTCCGGCATACCATTCCAACTCTCCCTAGCAACACACCAACTCTTTGCAGTAACAATCCATCTGTCTGTGTTACCAATCCAACTGTTCACAAGAAAACCCAAAATCTTTCCAGGATCAATCAATCTCGGTATCCTGCCAAGCTATTTTCCCTTCCATGTTAAAATGACACAAGTTCTTATGCAATAAACTACTGTTTTTTTAAAGGGCCAAATCTGTTGTGGTCCACTGGTCTTCACACAGTCATGTAGCTCAAATTGCAGTTACAAAAATTAGATAACTAAAAAGGACAGTGGAAAACCAATTAAAGTTCAACACCTGTGCCAGATAAAAGAGAATAATATTTTTTAGAAATCATATACTCTTACAACGCCTTCAACACTGGGCACATCTCCATATGGGAGTACAATGCATAACTTTGAACTGAAATTGAAAGGAAGATAATTTTCTGCAATCACAGAGCACATTTTACACTGGAAAATATGCAGTATTTCTTTGGGTGAGTGCTGAGTACTTCATATATATATTGCAAAATTCTAAATGTAATTATCTGTATTCATTTCTCTCTCTCTCTCTAATGCTATGAAAATAACCATTTATGCATGTCATTTACCCTATTTCCAGTCTTATTTATTCTGTCTTTAAGCTCCAGTGACTCTGTCTTTCCCCATGTCATTTTTCTTTATCTCACAACACAGGATCACAGAAGAATTCCAAAGCAAATCTTTGTTTTCTATGGTCCCAAAGGATAAATGAGGCTGGCAGGGACCTCAGGAGATCTCTAGGCCACCCCACAGCCCCAGGCAGAGCCAGCTATGGGGTGAGACCATGCTGTTCATGCTTTGGTCCAGTTGTGACTTTAAATCCTCCAAGGACAGAGATAGCACAGCTTTCAGAGCAACCTGCTCCACTACCTCACTGTCCTCACGAGGAAAAAGTTTCCCCTTATATCCAGTCTGAAACTCTCTTGTCTAAACATATACCTGTTGTTTCTTGCCCTCCCTCCCCAAACTTCTGTGAGGAGCCTGGCTGATCTCCTTGATGACCCTTGTGTCAGCTGTGGGGTCTGTTAGGGGCACTGAAGCCGTCCTTTCTCCAGGCTGACCCAGCCCAGGTCCCCCAGTCTCTTCTCACAGGGCAAGTGCTCCAGCCCTCCAGTTTGTCTGTGTCTTTCCTGTCAGAAAAAAATGGGAGAAATCAGGTGCCACATCTAGATGTCATCTGACGAGTGCCATGTAGAGGGAGTCAAGCCACTCCCTTGATCTACAGGCTATGCCACTGTTCATACAGGCCAGAAGGTTGTTGGTTGCCTTTGCTGCCAGCACACACCGTGGGCTCACATTCATCTTGCTGCCCACCTTCCACCCCAGGGCCTTTCCCGCAGAGCTGCTTCATGGCCTCTCCATCCCCAGACAGTGTTGTTGCAGGGGATGTTTTTCCCCTGTAACGGGAAAAGTTTCTTGGGATTTGGAGAGCTTGGCATTTGTCCCTGTTGAATTGGTGGCCTATATCTTCAGCCTGTTTGGAGCCCTGTCCTTGAGTGTATTGACTAGTACCCCTAATTTGACATCATCTGTAAAGTTGATGATAGTGTGCTCTGTAACCTATTCATCATTGATAAAGATGTTAAAGAGGAAAGGTCCTGATGCAGACCCCTGTGGTAGTCCACTTGCCACAGTCATCCAGGTAAAGTATGACCCATTAACCACCTTCTGAGCCCCATCATCCGAGCATATTTGATCCATCTGGTTGTCTAGCCATGCAGACTGTAACATCCCAGCTTAAACATCATGGCCGACAGTGTCAAAATCTTGCTAAAGTCTATGCAAATAACATCCACGACTGTCCCCTGCATCCACAAATCTAGTCATTTTATCATAGAAGACAATCAGGTTGGTTAAGCACAATTTACTCTTGGTAATCCCATGCTGGTGACTTCCAACCACCTGTTTAACTTAATGTGCCCAGAAATGTGCTCCATGAGGACTCATGCCATGATTTTCCCAGGAACTGAAATGAGGGTGTCCCTTCCTGTAGTTCCCAGGGTTGACCTTTTGGCCTTTTTTGAAGAAGGCTCTGACATTTGCCTTTCTCCAGTCAACAGAGACCTCCCTTTTCCTTCTCAAAGAGTATGAAAAGAAACTAAAACCAAATTCCTATTTTTAAATCTTTTCAAAGCTTGCACATTTGTCACTTAGTACATATTTTATTTTGTTGAATAACAATAGAAACATTGAAATTACACATCTCTTCTGCAGATGGCTTAACATTTGATTTCAGCTGAAGTTGTATTCATTTTCATGGTATGTAGATTCTTCTAGGTACGAATTACTGATATAAAAATTCTGGCTACAGAATATATCTTGGAAATCTTCAAGAGGGTTATTGTGTTGGCTCACTGTCGAGTGTACTGTAGCTTGTAAGATGTCAGTGGAAATTAGAGATGTATGGACATTAAAATATGAACAACCAACTTAGTCAGCTGAGGAATTCTTGAATGATTATAAATTAACCTACTCTTCACCCAAAGGAAATTCAGGCAGTGTTTCAAGCTAACAGTCTAAAGATTATTCATATGAATTAATAGTGTAGGCCTGAGTACACAAATTTGCTAATTGCAGTTAGAAAACTAGTAATTAAAAACTACTTTTAGAAACTGTTTTTAAATGGTTTCTATTGCTCTCATTACTGCAATTCATCTAAAGTTCAGTTTATTCATGTTCTTTAGGTTACAGGTCTTTTAAAAAAGGTTGACACCTTATTTATTTAAAATAATTAAAATTAAGGGAAAAAAGCCAAGATGACATACACTAATAAGTTACTTTCCCACCTAGTCCATTGTACATAATTTGTCTTGTAGATCAGTTCTTAAATAGGTATGTCTGGATGCCTTTTAAACCCTATTCACCTGCTCAAGAAGATGGCTTTGCACTATATTTTTGTAAGCAGACTTTATTTATTCTCTCTTCTGCTGGTACTGTCAGCATTCAGTGACTAGAGTTCCTACCTTATGGTCTCAGGCTCAAAAACCTCAGTAGCTGGGAAACTAAGGTGGAAGTGGGTTCATTTCTTGTGCATGAATTTTTTGAGGTTCCTGTGGAGAACACTGGAAACACAGAAAAGCTCTAATAACAAGGTTTTCCACTCCTGCTGATGAACAGTGTTAATAAGTGAGGTCTGTGCTTTATTTTGCTTTATTGATGTGTGAAAAACAGTTTTATTTATGCTTATAGCACAAGTAGCACATCTTATTGGTCCTACTGGCTTTTAAAAATAGCCATCTCCTTGTAAAATCTGTGAAAATCAGGTCAACTTTATTTTTGATGTCCAAATTAGCACTGAGATGCTGGGGGTAATATGCTTCTTGTCCTTTATGCAAGTTGTTCCATATATGCACAAGTGCTTACTATTATTTGTATTTCTGTACTTTTTTCTAGTGTCCAACATGTCCTTAAGACGAATTAGCATGTTATAAAAAATGGATCATATAGAATATGTAGTGGGTCAAAATATAATTTGAATGCAAAAAAAAGCAATGCTAAAGCTGACTAAGCTAATAAAATGATTACTGATATTATAAGTAGGTCCCTAGATATTCTTGGCATTTTATTAGTTAGAAAGATTTCAGTCTGGAGGGGTAATCTAATAGTCCTGGTCAGTAAAATCCAGCTCTCAACAGATGTCCTTATTCAGATGAGTTGCCCTGTACATCCTGAATAATTAGATTGTACATGGGTGGCTTGAACTTCATTGCTTGGTGCAAAGAGCTGACTCGCATCTCTCCAGGTCATGTGAACTTAATTTGGGATCTGTAATGTAATGGAGGGTAGGCTTCGTGCACAATTCACATGCCAGACTAACAACAGGGGATTCGTAGGGGTGAGAGGGTTGAACGGATGAAAGCACTGCTGTATTACAGACTCACACTTTAAACCTAATTTGGAGATAGAATTTCACCTTTTCAACTCTTCTCTACATTCAGTCGCAAAGCACAATTGTTCAGGCTCTATACATGCCATGACTTTGGCCCTGCAGTCACAAGCAGAGATGTCGCAGTTAGTTGATCTAAAATGTGTAGCAGCACTAGGCACCACTTAGGAAAATGTTTAAAAACAAGTAAAACTAAGCGCTGAGTATTCAGAAGCTGGCTACCGTGTTAAATTGATGAGACAAAATGTGTTACAGAGTCTCGTGGGAAGCAAATGGAGGAAACAGCTGTAGATCTAATACTGCAGACCTATTCCCCTCTCCAGAAGACTACTGAAAGAAATAAAAACCAGGGATGTTTAATTTTCCATGTTCGGTTTTACAGGTGTTGATATTTATTCCTTTTTTTATTTTTTACAGTAATCAAAGAAGGAAAATGATACCATAGTTATATTTCCCTTTTCTTGCTTGCTTGCTTGCTTGCTTCTACAATGACAGAGGATGTTTTTAGTGTTTCATATGCCCTTCTCAATTATTGAAGGGTAAAGAATCATGTGGTTTTAAAAACTAGATAGTGGCAGAGAAGGAAAGGTGATGTAAGAAGGAAAAGAAAGGTAGATTGAGGAAAAAGAAGAGAGCCAGTGACCCAGAAATATAGCCTGATTTTATATATTGAAGAGAACACAGGCAGAATAGATTTCCTACCACAGACAAATTCTAAGTGGGAAAGTATTAAAAAAATAAAGACCCCATGCTATACTACATTTTCTGTATGTGATCAGGCTGTTTTCTACCTTTCTGATGAAATTACAAATAAATGCTGTAATAGTAGTGTTTTCTATTAAAGAACACACATGATATTTATTTAGTTAGTTTTACATTAGAAAAGGGTCTGGATGAAGAAAGGTTTCCTACTTGAGATCCATTTCACATCTCATCTTTATAATCAAACTGACTTGTCTTGTGGTGTTAGGTGGAACACAAATGGGTACTAGAGGACAGAGAAAGAGGAGCAAATCAGGACAAAATTTCATAGGAAAGTCATGAAATTAAGTAAAAGAGTTTGAGTGCTTTATCTGAAAAAAGCCAATAAATCTGGGGTTTTTTTGAATCTTTGATTTCTGCTTGTCTTAATTAGATATATCTTGTGAAAAGTTCAGCAAAATAAATGTTTAGTATATATTTTTAAAATCACAAAAACATTCCTTATTATAAATGAAAAGGAAGCATTTTGAGCTTGAAAGTATGATGCAAATTACTACACTTAGCCTATAGCAAAACATTCTGCATCAAAGAGCTGTGCTAGCTGAAGCAATAGTCAATGTTTAAAAAGAAATAATGAATGCAGAAAATAAAGCTTGAATTTTAATTCTCACGCATGTGGAAACTTAGATAGTTTTATCTGTGGAGTTACAGTCTTGTCCTTAAATCCAGACCAAACTTTAGTCTTTGATCATGATATGGTTCATAAACCTATCGTCCACAACTCTGGCAGATCTGGAAAAACAAACCAGAAACAATCAGATGTTGTCATTTTAATATGTTCAAATGGATGTAGTGGGCTCACTTCTGAAATGATACATTTGTATAAAATTAGAAAATTTTCTAAAAGAACCTGAAAATCACAGACTGGTTGAGGTTGGAAGGGACCTCTAGAGGTCATCTGGTCCAACCTGGCTGTGCAAGCAGGGCCACCTAAAGTCGATTGCCCAGGATTGTGCACAGATGGCTTTTGAGTATCTCCAAGGAGGGAGACTTCA
This sequence comes from Haliaeetus leucocephalus, assembly GCF_000737465.1. Taxonomy (NCBI): domain Eukaryota; kingdom Metazoa; phylum Chordata; class Aves; order Accipitriformes; family Accipitridae; genus Haliaeetus; species Haliaeetus leucocephalus. The sequence goes on from NW_010973148.1 coordinate 513,176, forward strand.
CAACCTCTCAGGGCAACCTGCACCACTGCTCAGTCACCATCACAGCAAAAAAGTGTTTTCTTACGTTCAGATGGAATGTCCTGTGTTTCAGTTTGTGCCCATTGCCTCCGGTCCTGCCACTGGGCACCACCGAGAAGAGCCGGGCTCTGTCCTCTTCTCACTCTCCCTTGAGGTATGTATACATTGATGAGTGCCCCCCTGAGCTTTCTCTTCTCCAGGCTGAACAGTTCCAGCTCTCTGAGCCTTTTCTCATATGAAAGACACTCCAGTCCCTTAATCACCTTCGTGGCCTTCTGTTGGATTTTATCCAGTATGTGCATGTTTCTCTTGTACTGAGGAGCCCAGCACTGGACACAATACTCCAGGTGTGGCATCACCAGTGCTGTGTATAGGGGAAGAATCACCTTTCTTGACCTGCTGGCAGTACTTTATCTAATGCAGCCCAGGATACCATTTACCTTCTTTGCAGCAAGGGCACATTTCTGGCTCACGTTCAACTTGGTGTCCACCAAGACCCCCATGTCGTTTTCTGCCAAACTGCTTTCCAGCTGGGTGGCCCCCAACATACATTGGTACATGGGGGTGTTCCTCCCCAGGTGTAGGACTTTGCACTTCCCCTTGTTGACCTTCATGAGGTTCATGTCAACCCATTTTTATTCCCGAAAGAGAACCCAGAGACTGCTGTGAAAACTCCTGCCTTGGCTGGCTGCCTCTGTTACCTGTGCTATTACAGAGATACCGCTGAATAACCTGCTACAGAAGCAGGACAGTTGAATTGTTGCAGTACCCTCCACAGGTTAATTAGTTCTGATTAGAAATAGACTCTGTTAGCTTTGCTGCATGTTCTTGCTAATGTGGCCATCCTGCTTTAGAGTGCACTGTGTAGACATATAAGATTTCTCAGTGCTAGGTTATATTTCTGCACAATAACTCTATCAATGTAGAACAATATTATATGCAGATTACGTAAAAGATCAGGACCTGCCTCCCATGTTCATTCAACACTCATTCAGCTTTTTAACAATCACTTAGAATAAACAGTTACTAACTGTAGGGAGCAGTTCGATTCTGGGGGTTTTTTTCTCTTCTTTCTTTAGGGAAGGAACAAATAACTGTTGTAATTTTCATGTTTTTTCTTATGGTCATGTATTTTGCATTTACAAACAACTATAAGAAACGTTATCCGTAATGCACACAAGGGTATGAAAATAAGCAGCTCTTTAGATTTAAGACTTATAACAATTGTTTAGAGTAAGGCAACCTGATTCTTAACAGTATGAGAAAGGCTTTTGAAAGATTTGGTTCCTTATTTGTATACCTAGCTTTATCTAGTAAACATAAGCATCTAATTATAAAAATCAGCATGAGAAAATCTTAAAGGTCTTTAGTCCATTTTAAAATGTTTCCTTTCATTATTATTTCCACAGTAACAAGAAAAACTTTTACTTATATAACATCCCCACTTAGATCAACCAATATATTTCATAGTTTTATTTACATGACTTGGCCAGTAGTTCTTGTTCACACTTCCTATTTCCAACTTTCTGTAACTGTTGTCTCAACTCAGGTCTTTACTGAGAACTTAGATAACATCAATGACTTCAGTGGAACCAGAAATTACACGCAGATTTAACTCTAAACACAAATATGTGCAGGCCTGTAACATCTTTCTCTTTTTAAAAAGAGAATGGTTCCTTTATTTATTTCAGAAAAATTAGGAAGTCTGTGCCATTCCTTTTTTATTCCAAACTTCTGAATTCTTTTTTTTTAACCTTTTTAAAATTGGTGAGGTTTGATAGTCAAAATCTTCCATGGAAACAGGCCCCACTAAGAAGTGTGTGCTTTAAGGTTATTTTTGTAAGGTGGAAAAAAGAAGACAGAGAATTTATTCGATCTAATCTTCCAAATTATGCAAGTAGTAAAGATTCCTGACCCATGGCTGCAGTGAAAACTCTAAGGAATAATGTTGCTGAAAAGTAATCAGGGCATCTGGGGGCTGGAAAGACTTATAAAATGAAATGTGTTGTGAATGAGCTCCTAGACACTGTCAAATGGTTGGAAGGAGCTTTGCTTCAGCATTTCTCCTAAAACCCTGCAAAGATCACCAGCAAAAAAAAGTGTCTCTCCTTCACACCATATGAGCTGTTTAGGAGATAGCATTCAGGCAAAAGTACTTCTTGGTTATAGAATCATCCAGTTGCAAGCCTGAATGGGTTTTATATTCCTAATGAATTATAAGTCACTGTCCCTCTCTTACAGCATTTATCACAAACTGACTCTTTCCATCTCCTTGCTTCTCAAATATGAAAGGGAAAAATTCTTTACTAAAAAAAAAAAAAAAATCCCACAAAATTGTGGAGCCAGACATTAATGGTGTCCTAATCCTTTTTTCATATAAGAACTGTAATATGCTCTTCACTTACATAATCAAATGCTCCTTCTCAAGTAATTTAGTCTTTCTTAAAATCTTAAAAGCTCTTGAGTTTGATGTGTTTCATCCTTTTTTTCACATAGAAGAGTTAGTGCTTTTAAACAAGTAAGCATTGGCTGTATTCTGATATAGCTGATATTTTTTTCTTTGCTCTTCTTTGTATTAGAACTCCATGTTGTTGTGTATTCAACATCATAGGTAACTCCACCCTTTTAAAAGTATTCTTCCTTGAAAAGAGATGTTCAGATAAGCACTGTCTTCAGATAGCCCCTATAAAAACAGGGGGAGAGTAGCCATTACCTAAGTGAACTTTTTGTTTTATTACCATACATGGAGTCTTATGACTGATGAATTGTAGATGATTTTAAAGATAACTTAGATGTCATAGATATGAAATATGCAACAGTAAATTATTTAACTATACTGCTGGTAAAATAGTTGTTTAGCTAATGAACAATATTTTTTCCTTTCTAGGCAAGCAGAAGATCCATACTTTCATTCAGGTACCAGCTTTTCCAAGTCAAATTTTGGGACTTGTTAATTACAAGATATTGCATATCCTCCAAGGTGTGAGCCTGAATTTAAAATCAGTAAATGAGTAATTTACTTTTTAAAAAAATTTCCTTCAATTAATATTCCTTCAGAAAAAAAATAAGTAAAGAAGGAAGTTCATTTTAGAGGCAAAGTGAATCTTTTGCTGGACAAAAATAAATAACTATTTCTCATTCTTCACTCCTTAATAAGGCAAAGATCTCTTTAAGGTTATGAGTAAAGGCTACAAAACTGGGTCAAAGAGTTTTTGAAGGCAAAATAGTTAATCCATTCCTGTGATGGACTGTGTCTTCTTTAGTACCGCTATTTGTAAAAATTTAGTCCAAAGTTGCCTATAGTCTCAGGCTGATATACACTGATCTGGTGATGCAAAATAAATGTAAACCTGCACAGAAAGAAACGTGAAGTCAGTTAACTACATTTTGACACCTTTCGCCATAGCCAATGGTTGCTTATTCCAGGAGTGGTTTCACTCAATTCAATAGACCTCCTACTAGTAATATACGCCTGTTTTCTGCTGGTGTGCCTCTTGTGCAAAGTACTTCCTAGTCAGAGTGATAGCAGTTGATACATGCTTCACACAGGTGGAAACAACTACACAAGAGGATCAAGTCCTTAATAGACATGTATAAACCAGAATGTCCAAAGCAGTTACCTGCAACAACACATACCAGAGGCATTGTTTTCACTCCTGTGAATTTTGGTAGAAATTTTAACAAAGAATTGGGAAAACTGAATAAAGTATATCTAAGTATATGTTGAACACTATGTAGTTTAAGCATTTTCTATTACAAATTTCAAAAACCATATTGTGCGTATCAGATATTTGGGTCACACTTCTATTTGTATTCTCTAAGTAACATGATAAAGGCTACAGACTGGTAAATATTCCATTATAAACTAGTAGAAAGCAGATAACTGAAGCTACCAGAAAACTTTGACTGAAATACAGGACTACTTGTTAGAAGATTTCTCTCAAACTTCTTCTGGTGGGAAAACCTTAAAAAATCACTGTAAGCAGAACTTGGTGATACTTCTATCTACTTAATGTGTAAGTTTCACATGGCATAGAAGTTTTAATATCTTTTCTCCCCTGTTTCTTAGTTTATATAATTTGTTAATAATATAGTGCAAGTTTTACAAAACTAAATGCACCAAGGAACAGGAACAGAAGAGTCTGGCACAGCATCCCAAGGGAATCTTGTATTAAATGCTGGTGGGCCTTCTAAGACTCCCACATTCCCCTTTAGGAAGAAGATTTCTAAAGCAGTAGATTCAAAATGCATTATACTTTTATTTTAAAACATGGCCCTACAGTATTCATTTTAACAGAATTTCTTGTCTTTCCAACCCTGGCAACCCTATCAAATTACACTGTAAACAGCTGTGTTGTACTAACAGTCATAAAAGGAAATCCTGTTTCTTGTCCCATATGAACAATTCTATGAACAGTATTTTTCTGTTCTTGTTTCATTTCTGGAATGCAGTATGACAGCGCGTTAGAGACAATTACAAGTCATAATTAAGAATATTCTGCATGATTCCCCAGAACTGCTTCAGATTATTACTGAACACAAATGAATGGTGCCATGGAGAAGATGAAGGGTATTTTAATCCTTCATTCCAAAGCAATGAAATAACTGTGAAGCCTGTAAGAAGCATAAACAAATCTTTTAGCAGTGATGTATAAAAAATGTATACTTAAGTGCTTGCAGTTTACTAATATTGACATTTCAAGCTCACAGTTCTTTCTAGTAGGGACAGATCTTGCAAAACACAAACACATGAATGGACATAAAAATTTGAAGTGCAAACCTAAGAGTAAATTTCCAACACAGGGTACAGAAAATACACATGCAGTTACAATAAATAATGAGAGTTTCTGTTTCAGTTTTCTGAGTATTTTAAGAGTTGACTCCACATCTGATTTTCTTAATGAATTGTCAAAAAATATTATTTTCATTCTATTTCAAGAATATCTGCATTTTTACCATGTTAAAGGATATTTTTATGAGTTTAATGAAACTTGATGAAGCCTTACAAGTTCCCTCAAAATGACACCTGAAGGCTAGGAATGCCTAAATGCTATATCTAGTTCCAACCAACAGTTAGATCTTGTATCAGCTGCGATAAGTACTACCTTTCACATTACATCTTGGCATTCATTTCTCTGACCTTTTCATCAAATATCATGTAAAAATTACTTCTCTGGTCAGTGGAAATGAGCAATTCAGGTGTAAATCTGAAAGTGTCAAATCTCTTGAGAGATGCCTCTCTCTCTCCAGTGCCTATAGAGAGAGCCTGGCTGACGATTTTTTTTTTAATTCTGTAATTAGGTGAGATGAATCCCCATCCTTCATATGATAGTATGATATATGACCAGTGAAACATTCCAAACAGTTAAGCAAGTAGCTTCAGATCTCTGCATCTTCACATAGTATGTGTTATACAATGCAAAAATAAGGAGCTTTTCCTAAGAAACACTGCATGTTATTAGGAAAACAGTAACACAAAAGGTGTATCTAAGATTGTTATAAGGTGATAATAAATGGTCCATGAGTTGAGCACCAGTTTTACTTATGCTTTACTTTGTCATTAGTGGTGATTAATGTAAAACAATAAAGCAATGAGAAAATTGTAGAGTAACAAGGTTTGGGGACAACTGCCATAGACCATTGTACTAGAAAGTTCAGATAAAAAGACTTTTCAGACAGCTGGGAAAATATTTTTTAATATATAGCAATAACAAGGACATAAGTAATATCAACATGGTTTGTCAAGAACAAATTATGCCAAGTTAATTTAATTTCCTTTCATAACAAGGCAACAAATCTTTTAGGCAGAGAAGAAACAGTTGTCATGTATTTTGAATTTCAGATCTATCCTGTGTTAAGCCTTGTAAGCAAGTGAGGGAAACAGAGAAGAGTTACTAATCACTCACTGTAAAACTGAAAGGATGTACTGAGTGATGCTACTCAAGGTTCTGTCTTGGATCTCATTTTGCTGGCTTTATCGCTGACTTGCTTTCTGTTGCACTAAATTTCTAGGTAAAGGCAGACTAGGAAGGACAGTAGCAATGCTGGAGGACAGGATTGCAATGCAAAGAGGCCTTGACAGATGTAAGAAAAAGACTGGAAACAAAGATTAGGAGGCAATTCAGTACAAATATATGCAAAATTTCACACTTTTGTTCCCTGTAAATGCAGCTGAATGAACAACAGGCTGGATATCAGTTGCAGGACATTTGAACAGATGAGGAACAATTGATGGCAATGGTATTATTTAGCCTAAAGAAGAAAAGCATGAAGGGAAACATAACATTTTTTGGATATTCACAAAGTAACTACTTATTCTTGATGACTACTGCTGCTGTGACAAAAAAAGTATAGATCAATTTGCAGTGAGAGAAACTCAAATTACGAAGAAGAAGAAGAAGAAGAAGATGGCGATGGCGATGACGATGACAACAACAAAAGAATAACTTCCCAATTCTAAGGATAGTGATACCTGCGAATTTCATGGGAACTTGTTGGTCAGGGAGGAGTGGACAAGATCTCATCTTAATTTTTTTTCTAAGCTTATGTGATACCATGACTCTTTAGTTTGGAAGTAGAACTTTGTGAGTCATTTTTCGTGCTTGTTTCTTATGATGGAAATGGAATTGCGCATCCTCCCAAAATATAAATTGACTGGTGAAAGAAAGTCTTTAAATTTTGAACTATGCTAATGTGGTGATCTGCCCTCCTGTGTTGGTTAAAGCTGGATCATTAAACCCAGAGGAGATAGACCTTTTGTACCTCTTTGTATTACTATTTCTATGGAGAGTCATGCTTTCCTTGCACTATAAAGGAATATGTGATGACCTATAGCACCTCCTTTTTAATGTTGATCTGGGAGGAAAAGGACTGCTTTTTTGGCTCTATTTTAGAAGATACTATTTCTAAATTAAACATAAACACATTTTAAAAAAGAGAAAAGCCAGGAAAGCTTCCTTTTTTGGACTTAATCCTACCCATAATTATGTTGGTAATGATTTAATGTTGACTTTGACAGCAGTATGATTAGGCCTATTATTTGTTATTTCTGAAGACAATTTAATAGGGGTAATGTGCAACTGACAACAACTCATGCTGTGGCACTACCACCGCTAACAAATGCAAAATCAAATCCATAGTCTCAAATCTGGCATAAGGCAGGCTCTTACAAGCACATGCAATGCTTCTACTCATTTAAAAGGAATCCTATAAACATATCTAAAATTAGATTTTGTTGCAGACAGCAAAGAAATTTCTTGTCTTTTAGAAAGCAAAGTCTTTATTATGGATAGTTTTTTCATGCATTCTCTGTGGATAAGCACAGTGGCTCCAGAACTATATGGAAATAGAACACATTTCAGAAATGGCATTATAATGATTGCTATCCAGTGGTTTAAAATGTCTGTTAAGATACTCTTGCTTCTTCTTGCAATTGTGAAAAAGTCACTGCAAATTTTAGTTCTGATACATAGCTGTGTCAAGTGTTCACAACACTTTCTTAATTATAGTATTGTATTTCAGTAAATAATTAGAATATAGAAAATTCATAGAATTGACTATTTAATACTCTTCCAGTACGCCTCCCTAATTCCACAGAATCTGCATTGTGCTTCCCTGTGTTTGAGGTGACTAACTAATGTGATTGACTAAAGAGTATAAAAGGTTGGACTGAAATGTTTTGTGTGACCAAGCTGAAGTGGCAAAGACGGTTAACATTTCTTCCTTGCTCTGTCACAAAATGAAACTCTAGGAAGCACATTTCAAGGCACGGCCAGTTAGTTGGCAACCACGCAAATAAGCACCTAAGATACAGGAATGTACTACAGAGTCAAGCTCTTCTGTTATTTTATTTATTCACCTTTGCAAAATCTACATCTTTAAATAAATAGTTCAAGTTCATTGATTGTGACCAATGACTTCAATACAAAATGATGTTCGGAAAATGTCAGAAATTTAATCTTTAACTATTAAATTTAATAAGTTTAGTGACTTATTTGGAAAGGAGTACAATTTTTTTTTTTTTTTGTCCTAAATCTGACAAGGGTGAGAAATTTAGGACCTGTCAATAGCTTATTTTGCTATTGCACTTACGTTACTGTACCTTAGTAATCATTAATGCTCATCTCCTGAAACAGTTCATTTCAAGTTGTATGACTGTAATCCAGTAACCACAATACTGTTTTCTGCTGAATAAATAATGACAAATATATATACAAATATATGAACATGTATACACATATATGCTCTCCTACTAAAGGAAAGTAAACTTCTCCATTAATTATAAACAGCAAACATGTTTGGTGCTATATCATGTTGCTGAGCATTTGGAACCTGGCCATGTGTAATCTAATGGCTGTTTAAAAAGAAAATGGAATAAATTAGTTTTATTCTGTCAGTTCTTTGCCTTACATCAAAAGTTTAAAATCTCACGGTCAAAGACTGTCTCTGTGGTATGTATTTATGCTGTTGCTTTCTTAGACTTTGTGTTCTCTTTGTGTCACTGAGAATAAAGAAGATTCCAAGAAATAGAAAAGTATAGAAGAAATATAGAGATGTGTAAAAGCAGATTATTTATTGGTAACTTAGCAGTAGAAAAGTTCTATGTACAGCAAATTTTGAGAGAAAGAAAACCCTCACGACAACCAAGTCTTAGGTATAAGCAGAGCTCAAAAGCTACAGCAGTGTTGAAAGCTGATTGAAACAATGCAAAGTACTATCCTGGAGGTTGATCTTGTGTGTTTAATTGTATGCATTCTAAGTACTCCCAGCAAAGTCATTGAGACTACTTGGAGTGCTTGAAGCTTGTGCATAAATCTTTACAATAGCAGGGCTCAAAAATCAATATGGTACGCACCTAATCATTTTATATTAAGAAAATACTGGTGTAAAAATATAAAGTGCCTCATCTGTCAAAATATGAGGCATCTATTTTCTTGATTAAAAATGACTACTTACAGGGCATGACTCTCCAGCCGAAGCAAGCCATCTCCTTGATCACTAAGAAGCTGATAGAGAACAGATTTTAAAGCTTCTTTTGCTGGTTTTGTTTTGGTTAGTTTCCTCTACTCTTTTGGAAAGTAGGAGAAAACAACATGTCTTTCTTCTCTGCGAAAATAGTGACAGCTTCAACATTTTGCAGAAACTGAGGGAATAGAGCAATGCTTTACTTTGGCTATGACAAGCTCAGCAACCTGTTCATTTTCTGAGGAAAGAAAATATGAAAAAATGTCAGAAAAACTTGCTAATGATAATCATTGAATATCATCTGTATGTCTTTTAAAAAGGAACTTTTAAGTATCATTTAGAAAAATATCCTGGTTTGGTTTTATTTTTATTTTTGTTTAAATCAGCAAGGATGCGATTATATTTCAGTTTTAAAACAGTTTATGGTACTGGCCTAAACTTGCCACACTTTGTTGCAATGGTTTAAGTATACAAAACTCTGAATATGCTGAATGGTGAATGATCTTCAGAGGTGTGTGGGTGGGGTTATGTATCTCTAGGGATCAAACACCTCTAATTATTGAGTTCAAGCTCTGAAATGCTGTGTATTTCTACAAGAAAATTACAGTAAAATATCAGCATTTCTACTGTTGAGCATGAAACCACCTCTCTGTATCAAGGTCAAGTCTTCTATCTAATCAGATATTACCATATTCATTCAGATTGTCTTGAAATCCGTTGTCCCTCAGGGACTGTAAGATAGGCTTAGTGACCCTTAATTATTGTCACGAAGAAAGAAAGAAAGTCATTAATGAGCTAGTGCCCTTTGGCTCACATACACAGAGCAAAAAGCAAAAAAACCCAAAACCAAGAACAAAACAGCAACAACAACAAAACCAAAAAAAACCCCCAACTCCTCCAAGCTGCTCCAAATGCAATGAATTTGAGCCCAACATTTACAACATTTGGGAGTATATATATATCAGTCTAATAAGGCAGTTGTCCCTCCCAAGTTCTATTTTGTTCTGATTTTGGATTTTTGAAAATCAAGGAAATTGTGTGATTTAAAGCAGCAGGGAAAAAGACACATTGTGGGGACCCCAGAGAAATGTCAGGAAGTAAGACGAGAAATATAGTGGGGCCATAAATTTCTGCTAAATTTTAACAGAAACTGGGAAACCATTGGGTAGCCTATGGACTAATGATGAATAGAAGAATTTATGTTGTTAAATATTATCCTCAGTGTAAGGGAAAAGGGGATGAAAAATATAACACTCATGGTACTGTCCCTATAAAATAGCCAAGTGTTTGAGTTTGGGGCTTACACAGGTTGCTCATGGTTAAAAGTGCTCACAAGGTTTGCATTAGCAACCAGAAGACACCATAGTCTGTCCATAAGTGGCCATTTGCCATATTTCCAGAGTGTTCTGCATCATCAGGTAATGAAAGGACAGAATTCGGTTTGGACTGATATATATATATTAACCCTGTTATTGTCTAATTTCAAGTGGTAGGTTGAAGAGGCAATTATGACATGTTATCGAAGGTGTATTTTATACCTTACATATGTATTTATATATATTTGTATACATATGCACACACATATGAGGACACTTGTGTGTGCATATATATGTGTGTGTGTGTGTGTACAAAAAGAATAGAGCAGGCCTAATTTAGAAGCTTAATGTGTGCTGTCACCCTGAAATATAATTGTTAAAACAAAAAGTGCAGTTCAGTTTATCAGCCATAGCTTCCTAAACTGAATGAGAGAGAAGTAGGCATCCCTGAAAACCTACCAAGACAGATCAAGTTGGAGACCTCCTTCTCTAAGTTGACTAGTGATTGTGGAAAGAAGGTCAACTAAATTACTGTAAAGACCATAACTGGATTTAAAGCAGGCCTGGAAGTGGGTTCCATTCTGGTTTTATCATATGTATCATTGCTCTTAATCTTTGTAATAGCTGCTGAATGCTTCTGATGCACATCCCAAATTTAGGTTATCTACAGAGATGGTGGCTTTATCCCAGTTAAGTGTCCGAACTCCCATTAAAGTAAATCAAGGTCAAGGGTTCAATTCAGATTGTCCACACACATGTATCGAGTGCCCTCTGAGGACATGACACACAACTGGAAGGTAACCTATACCTTTCTGTAAGTGAACCTGACCCCCAAAGAGGGCAATCAAAGTCATCCCAAACTGCACTAAATGTTTAGATGTGGGCAAGGAAATTAAACCTCCCCCCAGGTCTGTATGGTTATATGCAGTCCAGAAAATGGTTCCATTGACTATGAAAGGATCTTGAACACTTATCTCATATATAAGTATCCCCATATAGACTTCTAAAGGTAAGCATTTGAATTTGAAGTAAATCTCACTGCTAGTATCATCTTAAGCATTTTCTAAATGTCAGTATTTTTCACCCTCATATTACAGAAGAGGTATATTTGCAATTACTCCTGCTTTACTCCAGCAGAGATCTGCTTTATTCTAGCAATGTATTCATCAGTCATTTAACATTCTTTCAAGTTTTGGGTTTAGTAAGTTATTACAGCTAGCTATGAAAAGATATTTCTTGAGTACAAATTCAATGGCTTTTTTTCAGCGTTTTCTACACTGAATTTTAATGTCTGTATAAGCACAGCTTGACATATATAGTATGCCAATTAATATCATTTAGTGTATTCTAATATAATGAAAACCTAAAGAAAATAAGAAACTTGTTTAAACACCCAGCTGCTGTTGACTGATGGGCACAGTACTGAGAGGGTAACATACTGCAGGCAATGTCACACTTGGTTCTTTTTGATGGCTTCAGTTTTAACTGATGTTAAAGCTTGAGTTAAGCAGTTTTAACTTCTCTTGCTTGTAAGCAATTCTTTCTCATAGGACAGCAATTTGCCTGTGGCCATTAAGTGAGGTCACTGATTGATGAAGGCAGACCTTTTGATTAGCAAAATGGAAAACTACAATTATCAAAAAGAAAACAGAGAATTGTAAAACTCTCAGTCAGTGTTGTAATGAATATATAAAGAAAGAAATAGGCTTTGAGGAATACAGCAATTCATATAAATAATTTATCAAGAGGATTTTCCTCATCAGAGATAATTTTACTTTTGCTGGGACAAGTGTTCAAGCTGATGTGAAGGTTTCACTCACCTTTGGTGAGCAATTCTCAGTGATTCAGTGTCAAGAACGGGAATTAAAATCCTTGTCCTTGCAAGATGCTTGAGGTGGATGATGGCATAAGTACCCATTGGGGTACACAATATTTTTTTGCTTACATTTGCTTATGCAAACAGGCCATAAGGAAGAACCTTAGTATTGGTTAGATAACTATGTAAGGAGAGAATAAAACTGAAAAACTCCTGAAAGAGACAGAAGGTAGGAAATTTTTTGTACCAGCTACATTTGTTGTGAAAATTGTATGCTATATAAAACATACTATAGATTTGAAATATGTCTCTACAGACCATCCAAGAACTATTGATTTTCAGTGATTACAACATATGTAATAAATCAATAATAAAAAGGATACAATCAACTAGATTGAATAAGTACTAATTCCATCACACTGAAAAAAATAGTATAGGGGCAGAGTTTTATACAAGATACAGGCATTCATAATTTGTCTAAATGTATAACTTCATGTAATGTACATATGCACTGGATCTGGTTAAGAATCCTCTTGAAGGACTAAAGAATCTCTGAGAATTGAACACTTCCAGAAATTTAGCCTGTCAAGAATGATCTTGAATGTGTATTTGGAATTGAAGCAACATGTACTTTTGAATGATGATTTTGCCTTTCTCTTATCCTAGTAAAGTTTTTATAAACTGTAATAGGAACTATGCTTGTCTAACCAGGAGTAGGGTTTGCCTCTACACTTAAAATAATCATTCTATCACCTCATAAATGTTTGAACAAATCAGTTCTGAGAGGAGTAGAAAAAGTAGACATCTAAGGCAATTGAACTGTACAACCTTCTTCTTCTAGGATTGATATTTTCATGCTCGTGTTCTGAGCTTTAATATCAATGCACAACAAACCAAAATCCTCTTACACAGTAAAACTGAAAATGCTATTTCAAAAGAAAGTAGAGGAGAATATCAAGTATTTTAAATGTTACAGGGCTTGCTCATGAGTCTTGAATATCAATAAATCGGATCCTGTAAAACAATCTTGACTGTTTTTCTAATTTTCAGCAGAAGTTGATAGAATAATGCTTCAGTAGTTTTTCTGTTCTTTCTAATTAAACAAACAAACAAAAACACTCCCAAGATTAAAATGCATACAGAGCTCAAGAGAAATTTAATTTAAAACAACTTTACAGGAGGGACATAAAAGTAGTTTACTATCTCAGCTTAAATAAAATTGTATACAATGAAGAATATTACCAAGAGTAGGAGAAAAGAAAATTGCATCTACAAGAAATGAGTGTGTGCTTTGCTGTGTTTCTCTCAGAAGCTAGGGGAGTGAGTATGGTTGGGGAATGTGAGAAGGATGACAACAAACTCCCTTCCTAATTTCAAGAATCCTCACAATGACATCCAGAAAATTTCCCTGCAAGTAGACCTTTATCCTTTCTCTTCTCATGTGCAAGTGTAAAATAATCTTTCCATAAAAGATAATCTCAGCAAAGTTTTCCACTTCTGAAAGTATATACTGGGTGTGCATGACAAGGGGATGTTTCATGAGTGGTTTTGAATAAACACTGGGAGAAAACCGTGTCAGGTGAGCACCAGACAAAGGCATAGATACACCGTTAAGGGCTAAATAAATGAATGACCTGGGCTGCTACACAAATGTTTCTTCAAGTGGCCCTATTTCTTTGCAGAAAATTAATCAACATGTAATAGTGAAAGGTTTTCCATATGATATTTTCCTTTCTGTTGAGTACCAATTTAAAGGCTACTACACGAATAATCTGCAAGATATGGTCTACACTCCATAGGGTGGTAGCATACCTTTTTAACATAACAGGATCTTGTAAGAAAGGATGAGATGAGAATTAAAATGCTGGTGAGGAATTTTTTAGATTGTTTTTTTTGGTAACACAGGGCATCACATCAAAACCTAGAACTCTACACAGCATATGTTCAAATTCCAACACAATTTTTCTCTGAATTATTTTCCTGTTCGTAATGAAATTTTAGATAGAAAGAGGTGGGCAACAAGAGCTAACCTAACCTGTCACTAACCCAAAGGTGTGAATGTCACTCACCTAGAACACTGATGACCTAAGTTTGTCTTCCTGCTCTGTCTGATTTCAGACAGTAACTTTGAACCTGCATCTTTTATATTCAAGGTGAGTGCCATTACCAGTAAGCTAAGAAGTTAGTCTCTTTCTCTGACTTAATGAATATTCATTTGTATAAACAAAATGGAACAGTCTCAGTAAGGATGAATGAAAAAGAGAGCAATTTTGATTATTCATATGTATTATACTGATTACAGAGGCCAGAAATTCAAAATGAAAGCTAACATTCACTCATTCTGCCAAAAGGGAATCACAAAAAGCATGCTAAACGCAAATAGGCAAACAAAACCAGTAAATACTGATAAAATTACATGTTTTAAAGGCTGTGGATGTCTGTAAGAATGTCTTGTTTCAGTAATAGCTTGAGCAGATAGAATTTGTAATTTCCGGCAAATAGATTCTTCTGTAGTCCTTATGCCCCCTCCCACGCCCTTCCTGTTAATTTAAACGCTGCTTGTGCTGCTACTGTCAGCTCATCGCAGCTGCAAGATCAGGCCTCAAGAGAGCCAGGCAAACTGGATGCACCTTTTCCAGGATGTATGTTATATCCAGTCATTTGCCTTATATTATTTATTTAGGAAAAAAAAATTTACAGCCTTTGTAAGTCTCACAAATGTAACTTCTTGTGCCACCCAGGACATCAATCCCCAATGCTTTACAAGCTGCTTTTGCATGTCTCTGTTTCTGTTTTGGGTGTTTGAATCTAAATGACTCTCATTACTATTCAGATTGATTTAACCTTTCTTCATAAGCTATCATATCCATTTTAAAGAGGAAAAACTGTGATCCATATATACCAGAGTTATGATGAAGAACTGCCAAAATGAAAAAAATAGTGGCATAAGTGAAAGTTTCAATGTTAGATATTGCTAAAAGTCATAAGATTAAAAAAAGTTTTGAAAAAGTAAAAAAAAAAAGTATTCAATTTAGATATGAGTTTGTTAGTGAAATGTCTACTCTTTTTTGTAGAAACTTCAAAGTAATGAGGAGGGGAAAACCACTTCATTGAAGAACTTTTAATATATACTTGCAAAGCATACTCATATACTGATGTCATAACCTGGCAAGAAAGAAATATTCTTAATGTTTATCCCTAGAAAATACATTGAAGTGCATAATTTTAGGTTTTGAAAATCAATATCTGACTTTAAAAGCTCCCATATTCTATGTCATGTCTCAACTGAAGGCCTGCTCCTTTTCTGTGTTAGTTCCTAGCATTTAGAAGCATAATCTTGCTCTTATTGTACCCAGTTTCAAAAAAATTAGTGGCATTCCACTACAATGTCACATTCATATTCACTTAGCAATACTCGTTACCCCTAACCTTTCACCTTAATGGTTCTTATATGTTAAATCTACATTTGTATTATTTGATGTAATAATACGTAGCCATTAATGCAGTTCTACATTAAGAGCCAACCAAAGAAAGTACGTAAGCTAAAACGAGAGGGTATAGCACTATAAACTGTTCTATGTTAGTTGTCAGTTTTCAAGTCAGAATACTTTAGACATATTTGTAGTCCTTTCCATCACAGTAAATGAGTTTTAAGTAGGTCAGATGGGTTCTCAGTATAAGGGAGTCTGTCTCTGTGTAATGTGGTTCAACTGGCTGTAGGGGGGCGTGATTCATTGTACATTCCACATCGCTTCCAAATATAACCCTGCTGTTTTTGTGGGCAAATCACTGTATAAAGAAGTTATTTAAAGAAGATTTAATAATATTGATGCCATATATTTTTCTGCATTGTGTTATATCAATTTCTTCATATTAAAGAATAATCACTGTTTATTATAATGATGTCTTTTTTATGGATTGAATTTATCACTCATTATTATAAACACATAAAATAGATTACTTAAAATCATATAAAAATACTATAACTAGCATTTTTCTTAATATCTAGTATTTAGAATGCATGAGTGTGTATATACATATATGTGTGCTTGTGTGTATGAAAGAGACATAAACAACGAGATACCAGGCATGTGGGGAAATCAGCTATTGTGTTTACACATGCCTGAACAGCAACAAATTTTCTAAGCTAATTGGCAATGTGTGGTGCATTTCAAGGGCAGGAATGAACATTATTAATAAGCTGAGAAGAGACACAGATATTTCAAAATAATAAATTTATTTAGTTAAGCAGATGTTTGATATTAAGATTATCCACAATATGAACGTACTAGTGTAATTGATAATGTGACTTTTTTTTTGAGTAATTACTATTTCAGAGGTACTAAACATTTAAATTGATAACAGTAATTTTTAAATTTTTTTAATGGAATTTTTGCAAGGGAGGTGAGACTATTCTTAGGGGAATGTGAAGAACTACCTGCCCAGCTGGGAAGGAGAGGTGGATGTCATTTTTGTGGGTAATTTCACACAGAATTAGATAGCTGAAGAAAGAATAAAAATGCATCTGGGGATAGCCGTCCATGGGGGATGAGAGCATGATTGTTGTGTTTGGCTTTTAAACAGTTTTTACTTAATAACTGGTTGTGTCTCAAATGGCTGTGGACTTCATGTTGAAAATGTTAACCCAAGAAGGGCACCCAAAGTTCCCCTGGCCTAGGGCTCTATCTCCAAAAGCAGTCAACAACCATTGCCTTGGCAGAGGAACATAGAGCAACACAGTGTGATTCTCCTCTTGTACGTTCTTCCCATGACCTGTCAATCAAATATCTAAGCAATTCCTAAGCCAGTGTAGACATCCAGACAGTTGTGGTCTTTCAGGACTTCTTGTAGTCTTCAGCCCCCTAACAATTTTTTTATCACAAGTCACAGTGAGTTTGTAGTTTATAAAAGTGTCATGAGTTTTTGCTTAAGTTAAGCTTGATAGATTAGTTCTTCTTACGCTGGAGACAATGCTTATAACTTACAGGCTTAATGTTATTGCACGTAGAGTTAATACATAGCTCTTGCATTGCTGTTAAGAAGGAGTAACTTCATTGTAATCAAAGCTAGGAATTTAAAGAGTTTCTATATTTTTATTTAAATATAATCTAACTCGCTACTGGGATCAATATGCCTGTGAAAATTTGAAATGTGTATCTGAGCTATACTACTGAACAATATTAGTTTTTTGATCATTTACAGAAAAGTTCTGGGATGTCAAACCATGTGGTAAGTCAAAATGAATATTAGGGCTGCAGGTGAATGACGAGGTCAGTACTAGACTCTGGCCTGAGTTAAACTGTAACTGAACGGGACATTGAACGGGTCATTGAATGGGACATTGAAGGGGACATAGAAAATGACAAGGAGAGGAGAGGAGAGGAGAGGAGAGGAGAGGAGAGGAGAGGAGAGGGGATCAGAAGTAATGCAAATCAAGTGATGGGTGATGTCCTGGGGTACCCACTGAGCAGTATTGCTCTTGATCCTTGCAATGGAAATCACAGCAACTAACTCAACCATACTACAGATGTCAAGCAGACTTTTCCAGTCAGGAGGACCACAGGGGAGCGGGTGCTTTCTCTGAGTGGGAAAGGACCGCTTGGTGTGACCAGTGTTGGCAGTCATATCCAGCCTGATGGTAGTGGCTTCTTCTCAATCTCTTCCTAACAACAATGCAGGTGAATTTTCTACAATGCTCTGCTGGTTTTGGCTGGGATAGAGTTAATTTTCTTCATAGTACCTAATATGGGGCTGTGTTTTGGATTGGTGCTGAAACTAGTGCTGATAACCCAGGGATGTTTTCGTTCCTGCTGAGCAGTGCTCACACAGAGCCAAGGGCTTTTCTGCTTCTCCCCCCACCCCACCAGCGAGCAGGCTGGGGGGGCACAAGGAGTTGGGAGGGGACACAGCCGGGACAGCTGACCCCAACTGACCCAAGGGATACTCCAGACCATAGGACGTCATGCTCAGCAGATAAAGCTGGGGGAAGAAGAAGGAAGGGGGGATGTTCAGAGTGATGGCATTTGTCTTCCCAAGTCCCCGTTAGGCGTGCTAGAGCCCTGCTGTCCTGGAGATGGCTGAACACCTGCCTGCCCATGGGAAGTGGGGAATGAATTCCTTGGTTTGCTTTGCTTGCGTGTGTGGCTATTGCTTTGCTTATTACACTGTCTTCATCTCAACCCACAAATTTTATTTTTTTTACCAATTCTCTCCCCCATCCCACTGCGGGTGGGGGGGAGTGAGTGAGCAGCTGTGTGGTGCTTAGTTGCCAGCTGGGATTAAATCACAACAAGTGCACAAGCTAACATCTGCGGGTGGGTCTCAGCTTGTTATTGATGACATTGGTGCAAAGAGATGGATGTCCAGAAAATGAAAAACAGTTCTGTGCAGCCAAAGCATCTCAGCAGTAATTCAACTTTTTGTCCTTTAAAGTTGTATGGAGATCCCCTTCAGTGCTTTTGAAACTCCCACCCTTTTCAGAGATCTTTTTTGTTTAGGTTTTTTACATTGCAGAAATGACATCATGAAATCTGAGAAGTCTGAACATCTTGTCTTGGGGTCCTGTTGTTTCTATAACCATTTACAAATGGTCATTGGACTTGAGTTGTGACTTTGCTAATTCATATTACATAAGTGACATTGCACAACTGCCAGTTAGTCCCCTTAGATACAAAGCTAATGACAAAGTGAAGATTTTCAGATAAGATGGGGGTGGGGGGGGAAGGGGAAAAAGAAACTTGATTTAAGTTATGAAATGCAAGTGAGTGAAGCTAGGAAGACATTTTCTGGAGCTTTGCTGTAGATAATCAATATTAACATTTGTACTAGGTTCTTGGGTAGTGTGCATGAATAAAAATCTCCTTTTGACTTAATTCCTATCCCATTCTACCATTCACCATGCCAAGTATCTTCTGTGAAAAAGGGATCTTCAGCATTCTTTCATGAAAAGCATGTTTATAGTTCTACTGTACTTTAATAATTTCCAGTTAATAGATGGCTCTTCATGATAATAGTTGCATGGTATTCACATCCTGACTACTTAGTGTACTCTTATCTTTCAGCTGCAAGTAGCAGCAGTAAATTACCTATCTAATCCACTGCTTCCCTGAAGTATAACTGCTGTCAAGCCTCAATTTTTAAGAAAAAATCAGTGCATGTTTTGCCCCCCAAATTCAGTTTTCACATGCAGTGCTGTGATTAAAACAAAGATTTTTTTTTTTATTTATTCATTGTTTAATAGATTTTAAGTTATTTGTAAGAATGTGTTCACTTTATATTTCCCTTGCTTCTCTGTGCTGCCTTTCTATGTTTTTACAGTTTTGCTGTTATTCTTGGTTTTAATACTCTGTAATATGAACCAGTTTGTTTAACTTTTTAAAAAGTCAGTAGAGACATAGCTGGATGGACAGAATCCTCACCAGTCTCCCTGATACTGCAGGTTTTGTAACCAAACATATTTTATCTTTTAATTTCTGCATAGAGAAGGTAGCTCCACAGCGGAATGCACTCACTCATCGTCTTTTATTACATACATACTCACACAGGTTCTCCATTATAGGTCAAAATGTACTGCTAAGTGTTACATTGTAAGTGGTGCTCTACCATAACTGGGAGTATTTTGTACTCTCCAAGCATTTTCAGGTGAAGAAAGAATATGCTGTGTCTCAGGGCTTCATATTCCATTGATTTAGTCTACCTGCTAGAACAAGTTATAACAATCCTACTGAGCTCAAGAATTATCATGCAATATATCAGTCTTAGCTTGGGTGGGTAACTTTTGTTTTGTTTTGCTTTGATTTGTTTTAAGTGAGGCTGAAACAATATATTCCCGTGGTGTATCATGCATTCATTTTTCCATATTTTGTTGGAAAGGTTAGAGCCTTAAAGTCATAATGCAATTTTAGATGTCTAATGCACTTGTATGGACAGATATACTGTAATTCGGTGTTCTTCATAACTATGGTTTATTATAATTAATAAGAAAGTCAAGGATTCAAAAAAATGTTTAGAGAGGGACAGATTCAATGTCCTTTATTAAACATGTTTCCAATGCAATTTTTGCTCTTTCCTCAGTTTCATTAAGGCAGAAATAACTCCTTTAACTTAAGTGAATCACATACTATTTTGACCTTCCCAGCAGTCCATTTTTGGTGGATTTATTATTTGTTAAAAATAATTTAGCCAGTTGTAGGGATAAGGGTTTTCAGTACTTTTACACATCTTATCTCAAAAAGTGTGTTGCAGAATCCGACTCATCTGTATGTAAAATGCCATTAGCAAACTGTATGCTGGTTTTGGTTTGGTTTCCTTTTTTCTTTCTTTCTTGTTTTTTTTTTTAATTTGGGGCTCTGTGTTTTTTTATTTTTTGGTTTTATTTTGCAATTCAGTGTATCTTTGAATTGTAGTGTATACTAGCTGAGAAGTAATTTAGGTGTTAATTAGAGTTCCCTATTTAATATTATAATACTGCAATGAATATTTAATTGAAGTGATTCATAGAAAGAATAAAAAAAAAAAAGTAATTTTGAAAAGGTATCTATAGCTGAGGGAAGAGCTGATGTTTCCCAGTCTTAAAAAAAAAAATAAAAATTGAAGCTGAGACAAATTAGAGAAATATCTAGCTCACCTGAGGTTCCTTACAGGCCTACACTCAAACTATGGCCTTCCATTTCCCATGATCCTGCCCTCTTAAAAGCTGTTACAGCTTTTCAAAGTAAAGTGAGAGGTTGCAGAGTTGTTACTGCAGGTTATCCATAAAACTGGAAAGGTATTAACTATGCTTAGGCCGCCTCTCCAAGACATTTTATCTTTCCAAGAATGACACTGATGGTTAAATAAAAATGAGATTGTGATTTCCTGCAATGTTAGTAAGAAGAAGAATCATATTGTCTGACAAATAACCAAAGTGCTATTACAGTTATGGTAATAAAGTATTTCTGAAACAAATCTTCACACCTTATATGCTTCCACGCCTCTTGTTCTTCCAGGAAATTGCCACAGTATTACCTGCACATGGTTTTCCCCTGCCTCTAGGGAGTAGAGAAAAGGTCTGGGACTGGGTATCTTCTCCAGCAAGGTGCCAAAAGGAAAAAAGCTGCTGAACATGAACTGTCAGTGTGGCACTGGAGGAGGTGGCTGGAAAGAGATCAGGTGAGGAGTTCATCTGTGATAAAGGATTTCATGGCTTAGAGCAATACCACCCCAGAATGGGGTCATAATTCTTCGATTTCATATTGCGCGGCAGCTTCCACTAGAGAGGAAGGTCTCTAGTAACATTAAATAAGTTGAAGAGTAGGAAAGGAAAGAGATCTACATCCTCCACCCCCAGCTTTTCAGGCCTTACTGATTGCCTGTTCAAAGGTTTAGTGATAATGCTTACTGAGATCAGAGGAGGACAGTTTTTGGTCTCAGCGCTGTGAAATGTTCAGATGTCATCACCTACTGTAGTGCCTGTCTGTGCCTCAGAAAGAGTCTGGTTGCAACCTAACTTCAGTGATGCTTTGTGATCACAGTTCACCTCCTGGGGGAGAGCATATATATCACAGAAAGACTTGTCCCTGTATCACAGTACGTTCAAAACGAGACTCAGACTGAAGTCAGTCTGTTAACTACAGCCAAATTAGAACATTGGGGGAAGAAGAAATTAAGCAGTAAAGCAACTTGGTAAAGACCTCTCAAGGTGGTCATGAAATTACATTTTAAAATCAATTGTGGTAGTAGGTCAAAAAGGAAAAGAAACGGCTGGGTCACTTTGGCACAACATGTAAATAGATACTTGCACATTTTACAAAGGTGACTAAGCAACTTCCAAATCTTTCTGAATATCATTTAGCAGAAAACAGGCAAAAAGATGGAACAGAAGCTGGACAACTATTTTCTCTTTCTAAATTTCTTTAAAAAGAATAAAAAAAGAGCATGAATAAAGCATCTTGGGTAACAGTCTTCATGTACAGCTGAGAAAAGCATTAGTTATGAGATCTGAACAACAGTTTGCAATCATGGAGATGTCCGTCTAAAGCCTTTGTAAGCTCAAGCCCACAGTGTTTTTATCACCCTTAAATGTTAAATAAATCCCAAACATGAAAGGAGTTGGATGCATTTTGTTGGCCGTTTCTGCACTTCCATTCATTAAACACCAGTTTGCTTACTGCTTTTGAGACAGAAACCTAAGAGTATGAAAAAAAGAAGCAGCTCTCATGCTACATATGACCATATGACTTCATCAACTACTTCTACTTGTGGGTTTTCCTACATTGTCAGCTTGGACCTTATTTTTCTTGTCCTCTCACTCCATTACCTACAGTGCTTTTATGCTAGATGACTGTCAGGATCCCTTCTGGAATGGGATAACTCCATCTCTGAGAAAACCAAGCAATTGGTCCTGCAGGCAATAAGAACCAGACGATGCCAGGTCTCAGTCCTTCTACCTAACACAGTCCTCAGGCTTTCTTCCAGCATTTCTTACGCCCTAACATATGGCATGCATCGTGTGCTGGGAGCATAATGTAAGTAGCCACAAAGACCTCCAGTCATTTACCCAGCTAGAAACTGTTCCAACCACTTTGCAGTGTGGGCACAAGTCAATGCCCAGGAAACTGCACAAGCCACAGACTTTTCTCAAAAGGAGTTTGAACCCTGACACCCTGCTCCGAGAGAGAAGAAACCTTAGCCATATGGACACAAGCTGGATCATGCCACCTAGTCTTGGCAGCGCAGGAAAGTCCCTGGAATGTTTTATTTACTTGTATTTATTATGCAGACATAGCATTAGTGACAACTTAACAGGGATGATGATAATCAACTTATTCTTTTTTAACATATTTTTGTCATTATTATCCTTATTAACATTCTGATATGATCTGGCAACAAATAACAAATGAAAAAGACTACAGTGAAAGAGTAAAACCATTCCAACTGCTGTAGGTAATGCAGGAAATAATGATGTAGACTTGAAAATAGATCATTTCTTTAGCAAAGGGGAGGGTAACTACCCTGCAGAGATGTCATTCTCCTCTGCTACTCTTCTTCACCTACCACCTTTACGAAGGTATCATGAGCAGAAAGATGATATCTAATTTTTTTCCACAGTGACATTAAGTTTGATTTGTTAGTTACTGGAATACATGTGAGGAAAGGAATGGGTCATGAGCTGCTTTCAAGTTATGCTGTTTAATGCAAGACCAAGGGGCTAATTATTTTAGCATTATCTTCCATTATTCAGGCATGGCTAAGGCTCTGAACTTGGTGTATAGATATTGCTAAGGGATAATACAAGGCAATTATGGCTGTAGCTTTCTGTCTCATAAACATAGCACAAGATTGTATTCAAGAGCATGCTAATTATGCAGACTTAAAG
The DNA here is from genome assembly GCF_000737465.1 of Haliaeetus leucocephalus. Lineage (NCBI taxonomy): Eukaryota > Metazoa > Chordata > Aves > Accipitriformes > Accipitridae > Haliaeetus > Haliaeetus leucocephalus. Next base: position 536,646 of record NW_010973148.1, read on the forward strand.
CCTATAATCACAGCAACAGGACTATCTGGAGCATATGCTTTCAGACTCACAGGACCTTGTATAACCCTACATACTCAATACGGCAACTAGCAAGCACTTTCAGACAGGAATCTGCAAGTAATCCACCCTCTATGACTACCTAGACCTTCCTAGCTCATAGGAAGAGAGCTGGAGCTGACGCATGTTACATTACCAACGTGCTATGGGAGTGTCTGTATATAAATATCTTCTCACACATGATCTTAAGAAGTTTTAGCAGGAGCTGTGACTGTGTTTTTTTCTATATTTAGATGAAGGTATTCTTTTGTTACGGAAAAAAAGAAAGTGGAAAAGGATTTATGTCCGTCTTACACTTGAATGGAAGATGTGATTAAATACAATTTCTGTATACGTAAGAGCTACTCTGCAAAGTTTCTCAGCCAGTATTTTCCTAGCTGCCTGCGAACACAATTATCTGTACAAGCATTCTTCTACGCCAGTTCCGATGACCTCTTCTCAGTCAGCGTTAAATCATGGTATTGGTGGTGATGCTATTCCATATTTTTAATATGTATTATGGTGAAAGTCATGTCTCAGCATAGTCAGTGTACTGGGAGGCTAAATGAGAGCTTAACGACTTGTCCTTGTAATGCAATTCAAAGCACATCAAAATCATATACTTAAAGTGCAGGTATTCCTGCTAAATTAGAAGTTCACAGTCATAATGGGATGCGCAGCAAATAATGAACAATGGTTCATTACCATTATCATATGAACAAGTAGAGATCTGGCTTTATGTTCATGAGGTGACCTCAAATGCTGCATGGAGGCCACAGGGATGCTGAGAAGTAGAAGGTGTCTATCGCAGCCAGAACCATTTTGGGCCCGCATTGTGCTGCCCACTGTTTGAGGGTCCTGACAAAAGTCTTTTTGTTACATCTCTGCAAAAACATTTCATATGTAATTTTTTTTTTTTTTTAATGCAAGTTACCCACCCCAAATGATGTATTTTAGACTTACATTTAAAAAAAAATTAAAAATGTCTTGGACAGATTGCAGTGCAGATGCAATGCTATAGCTCAAGTTGTTTAAATAACTTGTTTGTTTTTTCCATTGGCAGAATGAAATAAACTATCTGGGGATTGCTTCATTTTAAACAAAATATATTACTTTATGCACAGAGGGGTTTAATTAATTCTTGAAATTTTATGTTTTTGTTAGGTTTCCTTTAGTTTTAAGTAAATTTCAGAACGCCATTTACTCTATTACATTTGAAAAAAGTAAAACGTGTCATCTTTTATTTTTACTTTTCCAGATTTCCTATCGCTCCAGGCCTTTTCATTATATTCAGGAATAATTCAGGAAATCATCATGTGGTTAATGTAATGCTACACTACTTGACGAATAAACCACAGACCATAAATTTTATCTACCTGCAGTCATAACCTAAGGAAAACCAAAAAACTAGAATGGTTAGGTTCTGTTACAGTATGTAGGGGAGTGTGGTACACAGACTCCAATGATTCATAGACAAACAGATTATTTGCACCTGGTTACAAAATTTCAAACTTTTTACTTCACTGGGCTATATGATATCTACCTTGTACAGCAATGTGGTTGGACACAGTACTGACCACAAGGTGACCACTTTTAGGGAACTGCATCTGTGAGAATTTTGGATCTTTAAGCTGCAATTATTTTTTTCATTCCCATCACCTCCTTTTTTTGTTGTTATCTATTGAATTCCAGCAGGTCAGTAACTGACTGTGATTTCTTTTGCTAAATCTCTAATAGCACAACAAAGCTGCACTAAAGGAACCTCTTGATCCTTATGGTGCTACTTTGCAACTTGGAACTATCCATGAAAGAAAAATGTATAGAATAACTGTTAGCTCCAGGCAGTTCTTATTTTTCCACCCCTAGCCACTCTTTTTTGCCATTCTATTCTCATTCAAAAAAAGTTATACATCATATCTGAATTGCAGATAAAAACTGGAAAGTTGTAAATAAGAGAACTTCAAAGATGCTGATTTCCTACCATTATTGTGGCCAGGATTTGAATGGCTTTTATTCTGACTGCCCATCCACATTTTGCCTTCTAAAATATAAAATTGCAATTTCCTTTTCTCTGTAAATTGTCTTGGTACTGCACAAGTTATTTTGCCTAATCTATTTAAAAACCGAGCCTTTTGACTTTTTTCTAAAACAAACTTTTTTGATGATGCAGATGTTTGTTAATACTAGGTATAGATGCTAAATAAAGTTCCCTAGGAGGAATTAAACTAGGTAGCTGATATTTTATTGTGCTTGGAATATTTACAGGCAGTCATGTTTGTATTTGAAAATATCACTTTTACTTGTCATATTATTTTCAGCATACAGGAATCAATTAATATGCAAAGTTATTTGCTGGATATGATGGGGGAAAGCTTATAAAGAATATCTGCTTTGTTTTTTTAGACACAAAAAGACATGAACAATAAATTCTAAGTCTTTTATTATCATATAATTTAAGTGTTTCTGACACAGATGTTTGTATTTATAATTGAAAATTTAATTTGGCTTCAGATTTCCCAGGAGAATGTACACAATGCTCAGACACGTGGAAAAAGAGAAATTATGTTTGAAAGCGATTATAAAAGAGAAGCACAAGCAATTAAAATATCCAAAACTTTGTTAAATTGTTTATGATTCTTTTAGACCTCTAATTGATTGCTGCCTCTCATTTAGTGGTGCAACTTACTTATTAAGCAGAGGATTCCTTCTTTCATGTTGAATAAAGATTCTAAAATGATATAGCAAATATAATTTGACTACAGTGGATTCAATTGCTTGTATTGTGCTTTTACTTTATTTAATTTAACATCTTAATCCTGTTAGAGATTTCTAATCAATTCTGTTTCCTTTTGTATGACATAAGCTTCTTTCATGTTATGGTGAGGCCAGTAACATCAACATTAAGCCCTTTGGAAGTGAAAGCTACCCAGTCTAACTCTTCCCATCAAGATCTTTTGTTCTTAAATAGGACCATAACAGAAGTGTGGCCAGCAGGTCAAGGGAGGTGGTTCTCCCCCTCTGCTCCACTCTGGTGAGACCCCACCTGCAGTACTGCGTCCAGCTCTGGGCCCCCCAGCATAAGAAGGACATGGACCTGTTTGAGCAGGTCCAGAGGAGGGCCATGAAGATGATCAGAGGGCTGGAGCACCTCTCCTGTGAAGACAGGCTGAGAGAGTTGGGGTTGTTCAGTCTGGGGAACAGAAGGCTCCAGGGAGACCTTATAGCAGCCTTTCAGTATATAAAAGGAGCTTATAAGAAAGATGGGGACAGACTTTTTAGCAGGACCTGTAGTGACAGGACAAGGGGCAATGGTTTTAAACAGCTAGAGGGTAGGTTTAGCTTGGATACAAGGAAGAAATTTGTTTACGATAAGGGTGGTGAGACACTGGAATAGGTTGCCTGGAGAAGTTGTGGATGCCCCATCCCTGGCAGTGTTCAAGGCCAGGCTGGATGGGACTTTGAGCAACCTGACCTAGGGACAGATGTCCCTGCCCATGGCAGGGGGTTCGACTAGATGATCTTTATTTTTCTGTACATGAAATGGCACAGACCTTTTTTCACTTTGGCTTAATTGGTGAATTACAAACAGCTGAAGTCATCTTCCACCTCTGCCACAAATGTCCTGGTGACTTGCAGCAAGCCCATTAGACCTGAATCCTCAAAATGATGAATGTGTTGCAATACTTATTTAATAAGTATCTTTGTGGCCTACTGCCTTGCAGTTTCCTCAGTTGAACAGTTACACAATGCCAATGGAGAACTAGATACCTAAGTATGAAATTCACAAATGCTGCAAGTTAGGAAGACAACCTCTCATAAAAAATTCTGCCATAAGTTACCAATTAGAGACAGATGATGAGGAGGAAGAGTTTAGTTCTGTTCATAATTCTCAGCAATTCTTTCCAACTGCTGGACCACGAATAAAGCTGGCCTATTTACTTCTATTTGATGTCCACATGTACCATGTTCTTTTCCTAATTTTTCAGTAATTGTTATGATAACATTATAGAGAGGAAAAATGAAAGGTGTTCTTTTGTTGTTCTTGGTTTTTATAATTCACAATCATTTTATAATTTAAGAAGTTACGAACTCCAGTTCTGTTTAGGTAATATTCACCCAGCTTCTTTCCCTTTTTTTTCCATTTCACATATTTCTAAAGCCATTTTTAATAAAGCATGGACACAGCCTTGAAATGTAAGCAGCATTCACCACTTACAATTCAAGATCTACTTAATTTATTATACAGAAAAGCCTATCTTCCATTATAGTCTGAAGATATTCTGTCTCAAGCTTTTCTTTTGAAGGAAAGATCTGATAATAAGACATGTTGGATATTTCCCTATACTCAGATTTTGGTTGAATTTTGGTCTGAATCCCATTACCACAATGTCTCTTGGCAGTATGGGCCATAGACTGAGGGACTGAGAAATGGTCTCACATGTAATAAGCACTGAAGTTAGTCAAGGGTTTGGAAGATTAATGTCAAGATCATAAAGCAGTTCTACAGTCAAATAAATCATCAGGAACTGAACAAAGCATTGTTGTGAAACGTTCCCATAAGCCATTTTTGTTTAACTACAGGTTACTATGCACAGTAAACCAAAGACATACTTATTTATACTATTCATACAAATGATAAACTAAAGATATGTACTTCATTTTAGAGTGAAATAAGTTGCAATCATTTTGGAGGAGGGGGCTGATAAGTTATTAAGCAGTGGATCACTCACTTCCAAGCAAAATAGGTAAATTCTCTGGGATTATTAAAAAGGGAAAAGGAAATCTTTGTTACCATTATTATTTCTATTCTAAAGAACGCCACTATCCCAGAATCTTTTATTCAGCTGACAATCAGAGGAGGTAAGATATTTGAAGATAATGCTCTTTTATTACTGATACACAGTTAATGTTTAATTATGAAGACTTTTATCTCAAAGATTCTTTCAATTCTTTCAAAGATGCTTTCTTTCAAAGATTTTTCAGTTTATGCTTTGAATGATGAGTTTTTTGAAGGTTTATAGATGATACATTGATTAAAATAAAATGCAGACTAGAGTTTCAATTTTAGTTACTTCCCAAACATTATAATGTACAAAATTAAAAAAAAAAAAAATATATATATATAGCTTGAGAAAATACAGGCCCAAAGACCTAAGGAGGTTCTTGCAGGCCGAAAAGCTAGCCTGTTTTTCCAGGTACCTCAGGTGGTCTATTAATTGTCCCCCCAAACCTTGCATTGTTAATTAATTTTTTTTAATTACAGGCAGTAAGAGTTTAGCAATCTAGATAACCTCATGAAGACTGGATGGAGTTAGGTTCTCCTGAGAAAATTCAGTGAAAATGTAAGGACATTGAGGAAGATTCTGAAGATTTGAAGAGGATTTCAGTGGACAAGACTTAGGAAAAAATGTAGCATAACAGTGATGGTATTTTTCAGCATCTGGAAAATAACTGTGTCACACACTTACTGGTGTGAGGGCTACTAGACATTTAAACCAGAAGAAAAAACTATAGTGCCTGCCCTTCCTGTGATAAATTTAACCGACTTTTTTTCATTCATGACATCGGCAATCTTTCTCATTTTCCTCTGATAAACCCATGACTGGATAGACTGATCTGCCAGGGCAAGAAATTTTAGGTGACATGAATATTTCTGTAAGTTTTATTTAATACTCTTTAGACTTTCTATGATGGTGCTAATGAGTCAGAGACCATTCCTTTTAGCTGCCCGTGAGGTCTTCATTACAGGTTTCTGAGAGGAAAAAAATGTCATTTTTAGTTTAAGATACCACTTCGAATAAGGTTGGACTTGAAATGGAGAAGAAATCCCATCTTCTGTTTTCCAAGGGCAATATTTTAGCAATCTAGATGGCTGCTGCCAGTCATGCAGCTGTATGGGAACAAAATGACAGCCTAATCACACATTTGACTGCATGCTGAACTTTTTTCTGCCAGGACTTTAATCTCTGAACCAGGAGCAAGGTGGAAAAATGTACTACTTATGCCAATCCCCTAAATGCATTTATATCTAATTTGTTGCAAAGATACATTTCTGATTATGTCTTTAATCCATCAACTGCATTTGTACTTTTTGGTGCTTGTCTTCACTAATTAAGTTAGAATTCTTTTAAATTTAATAAAATATCTTCCAAGCTAGCAATTAACATACAGTTCCAATCTAGAAGTAGTACTAGATATGCTTCTTGAGTGTGTGCATAGTAATGCATAATAGTGCATCCCCTAAAATATCTGTGTGTATATATGACATATTGGTAATCAAACATTTTTTTAGGGAAGGGGAAGCTTGTTTATAGAAAATTTTATGTCTTTGTTAGAGTCCAAAAAGACAAATTTAATGCTAATATCGAGCATAATGACAGATTAATAAATGTCAGCATCCACAATGTTAGAAGCTTTTGGAGCCCTAAACCAACCTTCTGTTCACTTTCATAATCCTTCTGAGAACCTCTTTGTATTTTGCATTTTCACAATGTCCAGTAAAAATTGTCATGAGTTAGATATGCCTTAGATGAAGTAGTACCTTTTTTCTTTAAAAAAAAAAAAAGTTTGATAATTTATTTCCTTCTACTTCATGTATTTTATAATTAGCAAATGAGTATTTTCTGTCAACTTTTTACACATGAGATTTTAGAAATACTTACCATATTTCCCCAACTCCCCACTTCCAAGCAGCAAACACCTCATCATATCTTGTCTACCTCTATAAGAACATCAGTTCCACTCTGCTTCCTCCTGGGACACAGCAATCCAAGTGAAAAGCATGGATACAGGATAAATGGCAAGTGGCATGATTATATTTTCTTTTTTTCTCTATTCCGTTCTTACAGCTTTTTTTTTCCTCCTCCCTCCCCCTCCATTATTGAGCATTCAACTGTTGTAGTCAGTGCTCTGTCTGCAATGGCTCCTGGATCCCTTTCCCAAGTAGTAAAAGCAGGTTTACAGTCTGTCACTATGTGTGAATAGTCAGAGGTGCATTATTTTATACTTACCTAACACTGAATTTTATCTGCCAATCATCTTTAGATATGGCTATCCTAAACAAGTTTGTGCCATTTGTTTCATTTTTATCCTTCTTTTCCAGATAATATAGGGCTATGTTGAACTGCAAAAGTTGCAGTACAAACATTCAGGTGATCCCTGTAGTACCTGCCTCCCACTGTTGTTAACAAATCACTTCTATACTTTTTTTCCTGTCTTAACCAGTTGCTAGTCTAAAAGAAAACCATACCTCTTACTGCAGGGATTCATTGTTGCTTTAATACATCTGTTAATAAATAAATAAAGGCTTGTCAATTCAAATATGTCATACGAAGTATGTTATCTTCGCCCACAACAATCTTGGCCACTTCAAATGCTCTTCTGTTAGGTCAGTCTATAGAAACATTTTTATGTGTGATATTTGACCATCTGTTTAATAATTATGTTTATCATATTTTATATTAATTTTCTTGGCACAAATGACAGATATAATTCCTAGAGTTATTCTAGGAGACATCTTAAAGCTAGATGCTACATTTTTCATCATTTATTCTTCTGGGACCAACACTGTGTTGAGCCCTGGGTTATCCCACACATGTGTTTAGGGGATGTTATGAGACCTTCCTTTGGAGCTACTTGTTCTGTGTTCCTGCTCCTGCCAATCCATTAGCACCCACTTTATCAATGGGGTTTTAAATCTCTTTCTGCATTGACACATTATTCCCTATTTACTGGAATACTGCTAAAAGTGCTGCTACTGAGCACTTTGTATTTCTGTTTAATTTCATACTTTAAAAATATTACATAATAGGGTATTTAGAGATCATGATATGTTAAGATTGAAGGTGAATGAAGATGCCACTGGCTGGGCTCTAAGGCAAAGTAACTGAATGGGATGGAACCAGCAGGGACCAGCTTAACCTTGTAAGCGAAACCACACAAGGCCAAGACTGCCTAGGTAGTAGTGTCAGGCTTAACAAATCTCAGTATGGATGCAGCAAAACTAAGGCCAGATGGGGAAGAGTAATTGCTTGTGGGTTGTTTGGGAGGAGACTGGGGCAGAGAAAGGGAATTAGAGGAGTAAAATGGAGGGTCAAGGAATGGGAAAAGGGGATAAGAAGTTATTCAAATCAAGTGATGAGTGATGTCCAGGGCTTCTTCACAATCTCTTCCTAACAACAATTTAGGTGAGTTTTCTGCAGTGAGTAATGTAACATTTGAGGGCAGGTGATGTCGCATTATTCATGACATTTGTGCAAAGAGCTGAATCTCCAGAAAACGAAAAAGAGCTATTAAGTAGGATTTTCAAAGCAACTCATCAGGATTGAGCATCGTGGTATCACTGTGCTAGTGCCCATTCGGGGCCTGAAGACATTGGCATCTCCTCGCCTCTTCTTAACATACCAATTTATATAGTTGGTTTATCTTTGTCAGTAGTGAGGGAATGGTGGTATTTTTTTTCAATATCTTCCCAACTCTTTAGGAAAAAAACAACAAAAATACTTGAACCCAAGATATTCAATCATGCGCATATTTTCATAGAATCATAGAATCACAGAATCATTTAGATTGGAAAAGACCTTTAAGACCATAGAGTCCAACCATAAACCTAGCACCGCCAACTCCACTGCTAAACCACATCCCTAAGTGCTACATCTACACAACTTTTAAATACCTCTAGGGATGGTGACTCAGCCACTTCACTGGGCAGCCTGTTCCAATGCTTCATAACCCTTACGGTGAAGAAATTTTTCCTAATATCCAATCTAAACCTCCTTGGTGCAACTTGAGGCCATTTCTTCTCTTCCTATCACTTGCTACTTGGGAGAATAAGATTGACACCCACCTCGCTATAACCTCCTTTCAGGCAGTTGTAGAGAGCGATAAGGTCTCCCCTCAGCCTCCTTTTCTCCAGGCTAAACAACCCCAGTTCCCTCAGCCACTCCTCATAAGACTTGTGCTCCAGGCCCCTCACCAGCTCGGTTGCCCTTCTCTGGACACGCTCCAGCACCTCCATGTCTTTCTTGTAGTGAGGGGCCCAAAACTGAACGCAGTACTCGAAGTGCGGCCTCACCGGTGCCGAGTACAGAGGAACAATCACCTCCCTGCTCCTGCTGGCCACACTATTTCTGATACAGGCCAGGATGCTCTTGGCCTTCTTGGTCACCTGAGCACACTGCTGGCTCATACTCAGCCGGCTGTCGACCAACACTCCCAGGTCCTTTTCCACCAGGCAGCTTTCCAGCCCCTCTTCCCCAAGCCTGTAGCGTTGTTGTGATGCAAGTGCAGGATGTGGCACTTAGAGTTGATAAACCTCATACAATTGGCCTCAGCCCATCGATCCAGCCTGTCCAGATCCCTCTGTAGAGCCTTCCTGCCCTCGAGCAGATCAACACTCCCTCACAGCTTGGTGTCATCCACAAACTTACTGAGGGTGCACTCAATCCCCTCATCAAGATCATTGGTAAAGATATTAAACAGAAC